>NC_052944.1:102421689-102517712 GCF_013358895.1 Oreochromis aureus | reverse complement strand
GGTACAGCAAGTGGTTCGATCCTTGGCTTCTCCAGTCTCCGTGTCAAGAGTGTGTGCGAATGTAGTTAGGAAGCACTCAGTGTAGAGAACGTGTGTGATTGGTTGAATGTAGCTTGTTGTATAGAGACCTTTGAGTAATCCAAGAGAGTAGAAAAGTGGTTCATAGAAAACAGGTCTGGCCTGGATCTGGCATCAAGCTGGCACCTCTGACTGACTGGTGTCATGGTAGAGTGTATGTCAACCAGATGTGGGCCAGGTCAGGCAATGATGGCACTATTTATGTTCTTATTTTCCTATTTTAGTTAGAAGACCCAAATGCCATGTTGCAATACTACACTGCTATGGTAGCCAATGTTTCAAATGCAGGTTTTTTGAGTGTACACTTTATCCAAAACCTAGTGAGAGTTCACTCATGTTTACCACTGGGAGGCTGTAGCTCAGGAGGTACAGCAAGTGGTTCGATCTTGGCTTCTCCAGTCTCCGTGTCAAGGTGTGTGCGAATGTAGTTAGGAAGCACTCAGTGTAGAGAACGTGTGTGATTGGTTGAATGTAGCTTGTTGTATAGAGACCTTTGAGTAATCCAAGAGAGTAGAAAAGTGCTATTTAAGAATCAGTACATCCACTGTCTAAACAGGGTTTCGTCATGTTGCTTTTGTACTATTATGTTCAGGCACATGTTGTTATTACATGGCTTGATTAAGACACACATTAGGCTGACACCTGGAGCCAGAGCTGAAACTGTTCTGGGCCAGCACAGGAGCACCAGTGAGTTTGCAACTGTTCTTGTGCTGGACCATGTGTGGCCCACATCTGGGCCACCAAAGGACCACCATTCTTTGCACCGTGTGGGCCAGATCCAGGCCATACCAATTTTGCTATGTGGGAACACTCTCTGCTACATGAGCTCAGTCACATGCTCACCTTCATTCATACAACTTACATCAACTTATTGAATTGAACATGAAATCAGCTCATTTCTACACCTATCAAAGATAATCCAATCCAACCTTTCTGATGAGAACATCTTTATTTTAGATCCTGTTGTCCTGTTTCAGCATTAAAAGTCATCTGATATTCATAGGAAATAACCACAAGTCAAAATCATCACTTTACAATTCATGGAGTTTCAAATATTTCCATCACTTGTTTTCACAGCACATCTTTTCTTACAGATTTTTGACTCGTGTGAAGAACATGTTATTTACCTGAGCTGTGAGATATAAGGCAGACACTGCAGCAAACTCCTCACTTCACTCTCGTCATGTGAGCAGCCTCTCAGCTCCACTTGTTTCTTCTCTGGTTGGCGTTTCAGCACCTCCAGGAGGATGGAGGTCTTTCTCTCTGAGAGGTCTATGGACCAGACTGCAGGAGCTGACTGGAAAAGTGACTGTAATGATGGAAGGACACTCAGACCTGTTTTAGTCTGATAGTCCTTCACATGGGAGTACAGATCCAACAGGAAGTCACTCTGATATTGCTTCAGATCATCATCTTCATCCATGCGTCTCTCATGAAGAGGGAATGTTTGATATGTGCACACTGATGCTAACAGCTCCAGGATCTTCTCTCCTGTCTGCTGCTCTCTCTGCTGCTGCACAGAACAGACTCACAAAGATCCTGATTTCACCATCTTGAGTGTCCAAATAAACACTGGAACAATAAGAAGGAAACATTTAGTGATGATTTGATGTGAGCTGCATAAAAACAGCCACACACTGCTGATGCACTTGTCCATGTGTGTCCTGTTTATAATGAAACAGCCAGTGTTGGTAAGGTTACTTTTAAAATGTATTCCACTACAGATTACAGATTACATGCCCCAAAATGTATTTTGTAACGTATTTCATTACAAAATCCTCAATGACAGTAACGTATTCTGAATACTATGGATTACTTAATATATTATCAAGATTTTACAACTACATTGTCTTATTGCGTTGTGATTTATTACTATTACTGAAGGTTACTCACCATACCAATACCAACTCGATTTGAAATTTATTTCAAACCTAAAACCTTTAGTAAACAATTAAACAAATAAGAGTAAAATGCAAGAATTTACTTGTAGCAATAAAATAATCTTCTACCTCTTTTAAGCTCTGTCCACACCTATACAGCTTTTTCTATGTGTATGGGCCTTTTGTCCACACGTAAACGGCATTTTGAATCATCTAAAACTGAGATTTTTTTAAACTCCTTCTTTGCATTTACGTGGACAAGGAATACGGGGTTCATCATAACGTCAAAAGTTGCTGTTTTTTGCGTCACTTTTTTCACGTCTTACTATTTGTGGTTTTTACACACTTACACACACAGTTACTGTCCCCCCATTTAGAAAGGCAGAGGCGTCATTATTTTATGTGTAAAGCGGTCCCTCGTTTATTGCGGCAGTTAGGTTCTAAAACTATCCCGCGATAGGTGACATCTCAAACACACAATAATAACATGGACTGAACCACCACTCACAACCACTAGCACTTTATATAGCCTCTGTAGAAATTATCCACACCCTCACTTATCTTAACTGCACTACTGTATAGCTCTGTGTAAATAATCATTCTGTACATACAATAATTTTTAATCCTACAACTGTTTACAACTTGCATAGTTCCCATTTCTGTATAACTGTATAACTCAGATTTCTGTAAAGTTATTTATTTCATATTCTGTATAGTTTTTCATATTTATATCCTGTTCATATCCTGTACATAGCTTGTACTCACTACAGCCTGTACATACCTATAATTATAGAATATTCACAACATACTTCATATCGTGTACATTATAACATACCATAATAGACCCATTTCTGTAATATACTTACATATCTATATTATTGCTAATATATATTGTAATATATCTATATCACTAAAGCACTTCTGGATGGATGCAAACTGCATTTCGTTGCCCTGTACCTGTGCATGTGCAATGACAATAAAGTTGAATTCTATTCTATTCTATTCTATCTGTACAGTAGTTATTATAGATGTTTGAAGGCTGTAAAAGCCCTCACTACAAGCTGTAGACACTTTCCTCAGACAGGTATGAACATTTTCACTCTTTTCTCGCTTGTTTAAACACAAAGTTCAAACCTTGTTAGAAAAATAAGTCCAGTATTATAGAATGAAACCAAAGATCAAACCCTGTTTTCAGATCATGGGAATAGAGCAGCTGCAGAGAATTCAACATTAATGCATCAATGTAGTGCGGAAGTAGGCGAAGCAAGAAGAATGAGTCAAGTTTGACTTCTCTGACTGTTTGGCTTTGCTTAATGCGTCTTATAATCTGAAAAATGTGGTAACTTCTACCTTCCTTTAGCATGTCCAGAAGTCAAACTTTTGGTGCCATAGTTAGCGTCTTCCTCAGCCTTTTGGGAGCTACGCAGGAGCCTCTGACGGTGCAAAAGGTTTCGTCGACATTGTTGTGTTTGTGGGGAGAAAACTTACAAACATACAGCACTGCTAGCGATCGAGGATTTATGTAAATTTGACAAGCTGAACTCGTTCTGCACTGGACAGGAGACACGGCTCAAGGTTGATTGATAATGGTCTGCTGCAAATATTTTTTCAATAATAACTTTTACAAATATTTCTTACAGCTCTAATGTGCAGCTGTCAGCTTACAAATAAACCGCAGCACAGAGCGCTCAAACACATCCATTCATTCACTTCTTCATAGATCTTTATCATCCATTCATGTGCTCATGTTTGTGACTGATGAAGGCGGCATTCGATTGGTCCATTTGTGTGGAAGAAGAGAGAAATAGCAAATCAAAGGCCCCTTTTATGTGAGTGTGGACAGAGACTGAAGCTGAGTGAACACAAAGTTTTCCCCACATTGTCACAGCTGTCATCTCTGACTGCAGGTTTAGCTTTCATCAAGCCAGCTAACACAAAGAAAGCCTGCTTATGATCAAGCTGCTTCACTGTTAAGCTCCCTGTACAATTAAACAATTATACTAAAATTCATATACTGAAAAATGTTTCCACTGCTGACTTCAGGGAGCATCTCGTCTTCTGAAGAATTAATCATGTAAAGTATGTCGTGTACCTGAGCTGTGAGATATAAGGCAGACACTGCAGCAAACTCCTCACTTCACTCTCTTCATGTGAGCAGCCTGTCAGCTCCACTTGTTTCTTCTCTGGTTGGAGTTTCAGCACCTCCAGGAGGATGGAGGTCTTTCTCTCTGAGAGCTTTATGGACCAGACTGCAGGAGCTGACTGGAAAACTGACTGTAATGATGGAAGGACACTCAGACCTGTTTTAGTCTCACAGTCCTTCACATGGGAGTACAGATCCAACAGGAAGTCACTCTGATATTGCTTCAGATCATCATCCATGTGTCTCTCATGAAGAGGGAATGTTTGATATGTGCACACTGATGCTAACAGCTCCAGGATCTTCTCTCCTGTCTGCTGCTCTCTCTCTGCTGCTGCACAGAACAGACTCACAAAGAACCTGACTGCTTTACGACGAAGTGACCTCAGAGGAAGAACACTGGAACAACAAGAAGGAAACATTCAGTGATGATTTGATGTGAGCTGCATAAAAACAGCCACACACTGCTGATGGACTCCATCTGGTCCATGTTTCCTGTACATAATGACGCTCCATGTTAAATATAACATAAAAGAGGGAAACATATCATCTCAGTTACAGCACTTAACTAATTTATTAGTCCTAAAAACAAGAAAACAAATATTTTAGAAATTTGTCAAAATTCCACTTTTAAAAGCTTCTTTAAATCAAGAAGAGACTGTAAAAACTTTATTTGAATTTAAGCTTAAATTAATAGAAAAAGTTGTTTTCTGCTTTCTTTGTAAAGTAACTATATACTCTGTGTATACTGCATGTGGTGAACGCATGTTCTCCATCAAAACTGTTCACTAAGCTTCTGAATACAATCTGACTTACCTGAGCTGTGAGATATAAGGCAGACACTGCAGGAAACTCCTCACTTCACTCTCTTCATGTGAGCAGCGTCTCAGCTCCACTTGTTTCTTCTCTGGTTGGAGTTTCAGCACCTCCAGGAGGATGGAGGTCTTTTCTCTGAGAGATCTATGGACCAGACTGCAGGAGCTGACTGGAACACTGACTGTAATGATGGAAGGACACTCAGACCTGTTTTAGTCTCATAAGAGTACAGGTCCAGGAGGAAGTCACACCATTTCTCTTTAAGAGGACTGTTTCTGTATCTGCACACTGATGCTAACAGCTCCAGGATCTTCTCTCCTGTCTGCTGCTCTCTCTCTGCTGCTGCACAGAACAGACTCACAAAGATCTTCGTTCTGTCTTCATCTGATGTCTCAGCATCAACTCTGGAACAATAAGAAGGAAACATTCAGTGATGATTTGATGTGAGCTGCATTAAAACAACCACACACTGCTGACACACTTTGTAATGTTTGTGAGTTTCATCTGGATCTTTGTTGATTTTCAGTCTTCAGTAAAATAAAACTTTGATAAAATCAGAGTCTATTTCTTTGGAAGTCAGCAAACTCATAAATTGAGCAGAGGATCAAATAATTATGTCACTGCTGTAAAAAGGTAGAACACTGTGTGAGAACAGCTGTAATACAGTGTTGTATTATTCATGTGCGTCAGAGTATTTTGAGAGTACAGATTTTATACTTGCTATGGTCACTGAATCCTGGTATTTCTTGGTTTAATGCAGTAACATGTCTGTTTTCTACAGGCTAATGTTTGATATGACAGGAAATGCTGTTTGCGTTGGATTCTCTATGATGAAGGAGATGGCGAGCCACCTCTGAACCCGATCACCTCCTTAGCCTGAGCAGCTGCTCTGAGTTTTCACTGTGCCAGACGAGGAGGCCACGCCCACTTTCCCAGCCTTTACCTGAGTTCACCTGTGAGAAAGCACAGCACCAAACAGCTTAGCTGCTGTGTTTCATTCAGGAGCACTTTGGAAGTGAACCTGACTGGACCCGTTTACTAAAACTGACTGACTACAAACCAGAGGAACCAACTACACAACTTCCAAACTCTTAAACATCCCAGAGACACTTTCCTGCATCATCAGGTGACTCCTTGTGATGAGGGAGCAGCTAAAGTAGCCTTGATCACTTCAATATCAACATCGTGTTCGTGGCGTTTACACTCGTCTGTGTGAAATATTCACTAGTGTTTGTGATCATTCACATTTGATTTGAAAGAAGAAGTTTCAGTACATTGAAGTTAAAGCTCTGAGTGGCTCCAGCTGCTCAGTGAGTCTCTTTCTCTCCTAAAGCCTCAAACAAACTCAGACTCTGGCCCTGCTCACATTTAATATTCTGCAAACCTTCAGTGAGTTATGTTTGCATTGTGTGATCAATATCTGTATGTTCTGTATTACTTTGTGCGTTTTCCTTTTCCTGTCATGAAGACAGCTCAGACCTGCTGGAGTCTCCAGGTCCTGCTGAGCTTTCAGTTTATGTGATAAATGCTTTGTCAGTCATAGATGGGCCTCACTTTAGACCAGCTCACACAACACACTTCACTAACAACCAGTAACTGTCTGAATTAACTCAGGAATATCTGTAACACATGTACAACTTTATAAAGTGTTCATCCATCACTGAAAAAGTATCAAACTGCTGTCATTAAACATGTTATATTTGAGCCTCTTCAGCAAAACTTCATCATGTGTATCCATGTTTATGATTGACATACTGAGGAGGAGCTTTATAAATGATGGAATAAGTTTTGACTCACACTCACTGATGCTGAAGAGTGTGCAGCTGTTATAAAGTGTTAGCAGCAAAACGCTAAACATCAACAATACAGAAACACACAGAGGGAAACAACAACATCTACAACAGCAGCTTCACCTGCTGCTCACATCACACACGGAAATCACATATTTACTAACATTTGATAATTAATTCATTTAGATTTAGATTTGTTTACTTTACACTGAAAGTTTGTAAAATTAGACTAAATTAATATTTTCTGGTTCAGAAAAGTTTTAAACACAAAGATTCACATGTTAGTGGCCACGTTGAGCCCCTGTCAGTGTTTAGTTTCACCAGACTAGCTCTCTTTACCTGGCTATATCATCATGGTAACAGATGCTGAACACAGCCTGGTGTAGATCAGGTTATGTGCAGAGTGTCAGATTAAAATCAGCTGTAAGTGCCACATTTTCTCTGATTCTTTTATTTCCAGTCTGCTCTGAGCAGCGCAGTCTGTGAGCCACATGGTCACACAAGTTTCCATGTATGCAGCTGCTGATGCAGTGTGAAACAGATGTGGAGCCTAATCTGCTGCACATCTGTTTCACACATTACAACATCCATCAGTCTGTGTTTAGTCCATTTATCACAGAGAAGATCCACCAATAGCAGACAGGTCTGGCCCGGATCTGGCATCAAGCTGGCACCTCTGACTGGTGTCATGGCAGAGTGTATGTCAACCAGATGTGGGCCAGGTCAGGCAATGATGCACTATTTATGTTCTTATTTTCCTATTTTAGTTAGAAGACCCAAATGCCATGTTGCAATACTACACTGCTATGGTAGCCAATGTTTCAAATGCAGGTTTTTTGAGTGTACACTTTATCCAAAACCTAGTGAGAGTTCACTCATGTTTACCACCGGGAGGCTGTAGCTCAGGAGGTACAGCAAGTGGTTCGATCCTTGGCTTCTCCAGTCTCCGTGTCAAGAGTGTGAGTGTGTGCGAATGTAGTTAGGAAGCACTCAGTGTAGAGAACGTGTGTGATTGGTTGAATGTAGCTTGTTGTATAGAGACCTTTGAGTAATCCAAGAGAGTAGAAAAGTGCTATTTAAGAATCAGTACATCCACTGTCTAAACAGGGTTTCGTCATGTTGCTTTTGTACTATTATGTTCAGGCACATGTTGTTATTACATGGCTTGATTAAGACACACATTAGGCTGACACCTGGAGCCAGAGCTGAGACTGTTCTGGGCCAGCACAGGAGCACCAGTGAGTTTGCAACTGTTCTTGTGCTGGACCATGTGTGGCCCACATCTGGCAAACCACATCTGGGCCACCAAAGGGCCACCATTCTTTGCACCGTGTGGGCCAGATCCAGGCCATACCAATTTTGCTATGTGGGATCACTCTCTGCTACATGAGCTCAGTCACATGCTCACCTTCATTCATACAACTTACATCAACTTATTGAATTGAACATGAAATCAGCTCATTTCTACACCTATCAAAGATAATCCAATCCAACCTTTCTGATGAGAACATCTTTATTTTAGATCCTGTTGTCCTGTTTCAGCATTAAAAGTCATCTGATATTCATAGGAAATAACCACAAGTCAAAATCATCACTTTACAATTCATGGAGTTTCAAATATTTCCATCACTTGTTTTCACAGCACATCTTTTCTTACAGATTTTTGACTCGTGTGAAGAACATGTTATTTACCTGAGCTGTGAGATATAAGGCAGACACTGCAGCAAACTCCTCACTTCACTCTCTTCATGTGAGCAGCCTCTCAGCTCCACTTGTTTCTTCTCTGGTTGGAGTTTCAGCACCTCCAGGAGGATGGAGGTCTTTCTCTCTGAGAGGTCTATGGACCAGACTGCAGGAGCTGACTGGAAAACTGACTGTAATGATGGAAGGACACTCAGACCTGTTTTAGTCTCACAGTCCTTCACATGAGAGTACAGATCCAACAGGAAGTCACTCTGATATTGCTTCAGATCATCTTCATCCATGTGTCTCTCATGAAGAGGGAATGTTTGATATGTGCACACTGATGCTAACAGCTCCAGGATCTTCTCTCCTGTCTGCTGCTCTCTCTCTGCTGCTGCACAGAACAGACTCACAAAGATCCTGATTTCATCATCTTGAGTCTCCAAATAAACACTGGAACAATAAGAAGGAAACATTTAGTGATGATTTGATGTGAGCTGCATAAAAACAGCCACACACTGCTGATGCACTTGTCCATGTGTGTCCTGTTTATAATGAAACAGCCAGTGTTGGTAAGGTTACTTTTAAAATGTATTCCACTACAGATTACAGATTACATGCCCCAAAATGTATTTTGTAACGTATTTCATTACAAAATCCTCAATGACAGTAACGTATTCTGAATACTATGGATTACTTAATATATTATCAAGATTTTACAACTACATTGTCTTATTGCATTGTGATTTATTACTATTACTGAAGGTTACTCACCATACCAATACCAACTCGATTTGAAATTTATTTCAAACCTAAAACCTTTAGTAAACAATTAAACAAATAAGAGTAAAATGCAAGAATATACTTGTAGCAATAAAATAATCTTCTACCTCTTTTAAGCTCTGTCCACACCTATACAGCTTTTTCTATGTGTATGGGCCTTTTGTCCACACGTAAGCGGCATTTTGAATCATCTAAAACTGAGATTTTTTAAACGCCTTCTTTGCATTTACGTGGGACGAGGAATACGGGGTTCATCACATAACGTCAAAAGTTGTGCGTCTTTTTTCACTTTTTCTTACTATTTGTGGTTTTACACACTTACACATGCAGTTACTGTCCCCCATTTAGAAAGGCAGAGGCGTCATTATTTTATGTGTAAAAGCGGTCCCTCGTTTATTGCGGCAGTTAGGTTCTAAAACTATCCCGCGATAGGTGACATCTGTACAGTAGTTATTATAGATGTTTGAAGCCCTCACTACAAGCTGTAGACACTTTCCTCAGACAGGTATGAACATTTTCACTCTTTTCTCGCTTGTTTAAACACAAAGTTCAAACCTTGTTAGAAAAATAAGTCCAGTATTATAGAATGAAACCAAAGATCAAACCCTGTTTTCAGATCATGGGAATAGAGCAGCTGCAGAGAATTCAACATTAATGCATCAATGGTACGGAAGTAGACGAAGCAAGAAGAATGAGTCAAGTTTGACTTCTCTGACTGTTTGGCTTTGCTTAATGCGTCTTATAATCTGAAAAATGTGGTAACTTCTACCTTCCTTTAGCATGTCCAGAAGTCAAACTTTTGGTGCCATAGTTAGCGTCTTCCTCAGCCTTTTGGGAGCTACCGCAGGAGCCTCTGACGGTGCAAAAGCTTTCGTCAACATTGTTGTGTTTGTGGAGGAGAACACTTACAAACATACAGCACTGCTAGCGATGGAGGATTTATGTAAATTTGACAAGCTGAACTCGTTCTGTACTGGACAGGAGACACGGCTCAAGGTTGATTGATAATGGTCTGCTGCAAATCAGGAAGCACAACACAATGAGTTGTAAGAAAAATAAAAGTGCATAATTGCACGGACCACACTGCCCACGAGGCTCCTGTCTTTAGGGCTATGCCTGTAACACTGCTCATATTGCCTTACTATTAAAATATTTTTTCAATAATAACTTTTACAAATATTTCTTACAGCTCTAATGTGCAGCTGTCAGCTTACAAATAAACCGCAGCACAGAGCGCTCAAACACATCCATTCATTCACTTCTTCATAGATCTTTATCATCCATTCATGTGCTCATGTTTGTGACTGATGAAGGCGGCATTCGATTGGTCCATTTTGTGTGGAAGAAGAGAGAAATAGCAAATCAAAGGCCCCCTTTTATGTGAGTGTGGACAGAGACTGAAGCTGAGTGAACACAAAGTTTTCCCCCACATTGTCACAGCTGTCATCTCTGACTGCAGGTTCAGCTTTCATCAAGCCAGCTAACACAAAGAAAGCCTGCTTATGATCAAGCTGCTTCACTGTTAAGCTCCCTGTACAATTAAACAATTATACTAAAATTCATATACTGAAAATGTTTCCACTGCTGACTTCAGGGAGCATCTCGTCTTCTGAAGAATTAATCATGTAAAGTATGTCGTGTACCTGAGCTGTGAGATATAAGGCAGACACTGCAGCAAACTCCTCACTTCACTCTCTTCATGTGAGCAGTCTCTCAGCTCCACTTGTTTCTTCTCTGGTTGGAGTTTCAGCACCTCCAGGAGGATGGAGGTCTTTCTCTCTGAGAGGTCTATGGACCAGACTGCAGGAGCTGACTGGAACACTGACTGTAATGATGGAAGGACACTCAGACCTGTTTTAGTCTCACAGTCCTTCACATGGGAGTACAGATCCAACAGGAAGTCAAGGCGATATTGTTTCAGATAATCATCTTCATCCATGTGTCTCTCATGAAGAGGGAATGTTTGATATGTGCACACTGATGCTAACAGCTCCAGGATCTTCTCTCCTGTCTGCTGCTCTCTCTCTGCTGCTGCACAGAACAGACTCACAAAGATCCTGATTTCACCATCTTGAGTCTCCAAATAAACACTGGAACAATAAGAAGGAAACATTCAGTGATGATTTGATGTGAGCTGCATAAAAACAGCCACACACTGCTGATGCACTTGTCCATGTGTGTCCTGTTTATAATGAAAGTCCATTTTAAAGTCATCTTCCATCAGAGCAGCTGAACATAGTATTTAGACTGTTACTGACTCACAGCCAGTGTTGGGAAGGTTACTTTTAAAATGTATTCCACTACAGATTACAGATTACATGCCCCAAAATGTATTTTGTAACATATTTCATTACAAAATCCTCAATGACAGTAACGTATTCTGAATACTATGGTTTACTTAATATATTATCAAGATTTTACAACTACATTGTCTTATTGCATTGTGATTTATTACTATTACTGAAGGTTACTCACCATACCAATACCAACTCGATTTGAAATTTATTTCAAACCTAAAACCTTTAGTAAACAATTAAACAAATAAGAGTAAAAATGTAAGAATTTACTTGTAGCAATAAAATAATCTTCTACCTCTTTTAAGCTCTGCCCACACCTATACAGCTTTTTCTATGTGTATGGGCCTTTTGTCCACACGTAAACGGCATTTTGAATCATCTAAAACTGAGATTTTTTTAAACTCCTTCTTTGCATTTACGTGGACGAGGAATACGGGGTTCATCACGCAACGTCAAAAGTTGTGCGTCTTTTTTCACGTCACTTTTTTTCACGTCTTACTATTTGTGGTTTTTACACACTTACACACACAGTTACTGTCCCCCCATTTAGAAAGGCAGAGGCGTCATTATTTTATGTGTAAAGCGGTCCCTCGTTTATTGCGGCAGTTAGGTTCTAAAACTATCCCGCGATAGGTGACATCTGTACAGTAGTTATTATAGATGTTTGAAGCCCTCACTACAAGCTGTAGACACTTTCCTCAGACAGGTATGAACATTTTCACTCTTTTCTCGCTTGTTTAAACACAAAGTTCAAACCTTGTTAGAAAAATAAGTCCAGTATTATAGAATGAAACCAAAGATCAAACCCTGTTTTCAGATCATGGGAATAGAGCAGCTGCAGAGAATTCAACATTAATGAATCAATGGTACGGAAGTAGACGAAGCAAGAACAATGAGTCAAGTTTGACTTCTCTGACTGTTTGGCTTTGCTTAATGCGTCTTATAATCTGAAAAATGCGGTAACTTCTACCTTCCTTTAGCATGTCCAGAAGTCAAACTTTTGGTGCCATAGTTAGCGTCTTCCTCAGCCTTTTGGGAGCTACCGCAGGAGCCTCTGACGGTGCAAAAGCTTTCGTCAACATTGTTGTGTTTGTGGGGGAGAAAACTTACAAACATACAGCACTGCTAGCGATGGAGGATTTATGTAAATTTGACAAGCTGAACTCGTTCTGTACTGGACAGGAGACACGGCTCAAGGTTGATTGATAATGGTCTGCTGCAAATCAGGAAGCACAACACAATGAGTTGTAAGAAAAATAAAAGTGCATAATTGCACGGACCACACTGCCCACGAGGCTCCTGTCTTTAGGGCTATGCCTGTAACACTGCTCATATTGCCTTACTATTAAAATATCCATCCATCCATCCATCCATCCTCATCCGCTTTATCCGAAGTCGGGTCATGGGGCAGCAGCCTAAGCAGAGAAGCCCAGACCTCCCTCTCCCCAGCCACCTCCTCCAGCTCATCCGGGGAACACCAAGGCGTTCCCAGGCCAGCCGAGATATAATCTCTCCAGCGCGTCCTGGGTCTGCCCTGGGCCTCCTCCCGGTGGGACATGCCCGAACACCTCACCCAGGAGGCGCCCAGGGGGCATCCTTGTCAGATGCCCGAACCACCTCAACTGGCTCCTTTCGATGTGGAGGAGCAGCGGCTCTACTCTGAGCCCCTCCCGGATGGCCGAACTTCTCACCCTATCTCTAAGGGGAGGCCAGCCACCCTTCGGAGGAAGCTCATTTCTGCCGCTTGTATCCGCGATCTCGTTCTTTCGGTCACTACCCACAGCTCGTGGCCATAGGTGAGGGTCGGGACGTAGATCGACCGGTAAATTGAGAGCTTCGCTTTTACACTCAGCTCCCTCTTCACCACGACGGACCCGGTGCAGCGTCCGCATCACTGCAGCCGCAGTACCAATCCGTCTGTCGATCTCCGGCCCCTTCTCCCATCACTCGCGAACAAGACCCCGAGATACTTAAACTCCTCCACTTGGGGCAGGAACTCATCCCGACCGGAGTGGGCACTCCACCCTTTTCCGGCTGAGAACCATGGCCTCAGATTTGGAGGTGCTGATCCTCATTCCCGCTGCTTCACACTCGGCTGCGAACCGTTCCAGTGCGAGCTGGAGGCCCTCACCCGATGAAGCCAACAGAACCACATCATCCATAAAAAGCAGAGATGAGATTCTGAGGCCACCAAGTGAAAGCCCTCCGCCACTTGGCTGCGCCTAGAAATCCTGTCCATAAAAATTATGAACAGAATCGGTGATAAAGGGCAGCCCTGGCGGAGCCCATCACCCACCGGAAGCGAGTCCGACTTATTGCCGGCAATGCGAACCAAACTCTTACAACGGTTGTATAGGGATCGAATGGCCCATAGCAATGGGCCAGACACCCCATACTCCCATAACACCTCCCACAGGACACCCCGAGGGACACGGTCAAATGCCTTCTCCAAGTCCACAAAACACATGTAGACTGGTTGGGCAAACTCCCATGCACCCTCAAGTATCCTTGAGAGGATAAAGAGCTGGTCCAGTGTTCATGACCAGGACGAAAACCGCATTGTTCAACACTATTAAAATATTTTTCAATAATAATTTTACAAATATTTCTTAAGCTCTAATGTGCAGCTGTCAGCTTACAAATAAACCGCAGCACAGAGCGCTCAAACACATCCATTCATTCACTTCTTCATAGATCTTTATCATCCATTCATGTGCTCATGTTTGTGACTGATGAAGGCGGCATTCGATTGGTCCATTTTGTGTGGAAGAAGAGAGAAATAGCAAATCAAAGGCCCCTTTATGTGAGTGTGGACAGAGACTGAAGCTGAGTGAACACAAAGTTTTCCCCACATTGTCACAGCTGTCATCTCTGACTGCAGGTTTAGCTTTCATCAAGCCAGCTAACACAAAGAAAGCCTGCTTATGATCAAGCTGCTTCACTGTTAAGCTCCCTGTACAATTAAACAATTATACTAAAATTCATATACTGAAAAATGTTTCCACTGCTGACTTCAGGGAGCATCTCGTCTTCTGAAGAATTAATCATGTAAAGTATGTCGTGTACCTGAGCTGTGAGATATAAGGCAGACACTGCAGCAAACTCCTCACTTCACTCTCTTCATGTGAGCAGTCTCTCAGCTCCACTTGTTTCTTCTCTGGTTGGAGTTTCAGCACCTCCAGGAGGATGGAGGTCTCTCTCTGAGAGGTCTATGGACCAGACTGCAGGAGCTGACTGGAACACTGACTGTAATGATGGAAGGACACTCAGACCTGTTTTAGTCTGATAGTCCTTCACATGGGAGTACAGATCCAACAGGAAGTTAATCTGATATTGCTTCAGATCATCATCATCCATGTGTCTCTCATGAAAAGGACTGTTTTGTATGTGCACACTGATGCTAACAGCTCCAGGATCTTCTTCTCCTGTCTGCTGCTCTCTCTCTGCTGCTGCACAGAACAGACTCACAAAGATCTTCGTTCTGTCTTCATCTGATGTCTCAGCATCAACTCTGGAACAATAAGAAGGAAACATTTAGTGATGATTTGATGTGAGCTGCATTAAAACAACCACACACTGCTGACACACTTTGCAATGTTTGTGAGTTTCATCTGGATCTTTGTTGATTTTCTGTCTTCAGTAAAATAAAACTTTGATAAAAATCAGAGTCTGTTTATTTCTTTGTAAGTCAGCAAACTCATAAATTGAGCAGAGGATCAAATAATTATGTCACTGCTGTAAAAGGTGGAACACTGTGTGAGAACAGCTGTAATACAGTGTTGTATTATTCATGTACATCAGAGTATTTTGAGAGTACAGATTTTATATTTGCTATGGTCACTGAATCCTGGTATTTCTTGGTTTAATGCAGTAACATGTCTGTTTTCTACAGGCTAATGTTTGATATGACAGGAAATGCTGTTTGCGTTGGATTCTCTATGATGAAGGAGATGGCGAGCCACCTCTGAACCCGATCACCTCCTTAGCCTGAGCAGCTGCTCTGAGTTTTCACTGTGCCAGAGGAGGAGGCCACGCCCCCTTTCCCAGCCTTTACCTGAGTTCACCTGTGAGAAAGCACAGCACCAAACAGCTTAGCTGCTGTGTTTCATTCAGGAGCACTTTGGAAGTGAACCTGACTGGACCTGTTTACTAAAACTGACTGACTACAAACCAGAGGAACCAACTACACAACTTCCAAACTCTTAAACATCCCAGAGACACTTTCCTGCATCATCAGGTGACTCCTTGTGATGAGGGAGCAGCTAAAGTAGCCTTGATCACTTCAATATCAACATCATGTTCGTGACGCGTTTACACTCGTCTGTGTGAAATATTCACTAGTGTTTGTGATCATTCACATTTGATTTGAAAGAAGAAGTTTCAGTACATTGAAGTTAAAGCTCTGAGTGGCTCCAGCTGCTCAGTGAGTCTCTTTCTCTCCTAAAGCCTCAAACAAACTCAGACTCTGGCCCTGCTCACATTTAATATTCTGCAAACCTTCAGTGAGTTATGTTTGCATTGTGTGATCAATATCTGTATGTTCTGTATCACTTTGTGCGTTTTCCTTTTCCTGTCATGAAGACAGCTCAGACCTGCTGGAGTCTCCAGGTCCTGCTGAGCTTTCAGTTTATGTGATAAATGCTTTGTCAGTCATAGATGGGCCTCACTTTAGACCAGCTCACACAACACACTTCACTAACAACCAGTAACTGTCTGAATTAACTCAGGAATATCTGTAACACATGTACAACTTTATAAAGTGTTAATCCATCATTGAAAGTATCAAACTGCTTTCATTAAACATGTTATATTTGAGCCTCTTCAGCAAAACTTCATCATGTGTATCCATGTTTATGATTGACATACTGAGGAGGAGCTTTATAAATGATGGAATAAGTTTTGACTCACACTCACTGATGCTGAAGAGTGTGCAGCTGTTATAAAGTGTTAGCAGCAAAACGCTAAACATCAACAATAAAGAAACACACAGAGGGAAACAACAACATCTACAACAGCAGCTTCACCTGCTGCTCACATCACACACGTGGAAATCACATATTTACTAACATTTGATAATTAATTCATTTAGATTTAGATTTGTTTACTTTACACTGAAAGTTTGTAAAATTAGACTAAATTAATATTTTCTGGTTCAGAAAAGTTTTAAACACAAAGATTCACATGTTAGTGGCCACGTTGAGCCCCTGTCAGTGTTTAGTTTCACCAGACTAGCTCTCTTTACCTGGCTATATCATCATGGTAACAGATGCTGAACACAGCCTGGTGTAGATCAGGTTATGTTCAGAGTGTCAGATTAAAATCAGCTGTAAGTGCCACATTTTCTCTGATTCTTTTATTTCCAGTCTGCTCTGAGCAGCGCAGTCTGTGAGCCACATGGTCACACAAGTTTCCATGTATGCAGCTGCTGATGCAGTGTGAAACAGATGTGGAGCCTAATCTGCTGCACATCTGTTTCACACATTACAACATCCATCAGTCTGTGTTTAGTCCATTTATCACAGAGAAGATCCACCAATAGCAGACAGGTCTGGCCCGGATCTGGTATCAAGCCGGCACTGCTGGCTGACTTCTAGCATGATAAGACGCATGTCATCCAGATATGGGCCAGGCCTAGATGACACTGTCTTTGTGATGACATGCCACATCTGGCTCGATTGAGGTTTGGTTTATTTAGCCCAGGTTCACAGAAAACAGGTCTGGCCTGGTTCTGGCATCAAGCTGGCACTTCTGACTGACTGGTGTCATGGCAGAGTGTATGTCAATCAGATGTGGGCCAGGTCAGGCAATGATGGCACTATTTATGTTCTTATTTTCCTTTTTAGTTAGAAGACCCAAATGCCATGTTGCAATACTACACTGGTATGGTAGCCAACGTTTCAAATGCAGGTTTTTGAGTGTACACTTTATCCAAAACCTAGTGAGAGTTCACTCATGTTTACCACTGGGAGGCTGTAGCTCAGGAGGTACAGCAAGTGGTTCGATCCTTGGCTTCTCCAGTCTCCGTGTCAAAGAGTGTGAGTGTGTGCGAATGTAGTTAGGAAGCTGTTACATCCTGTGAGGCTGTGGGAGTGTGTGGGTGGGGTGTTTGCCCGCTCTCCCGCCTCCTCCTCTCTTGCCACTCCTACCCCCTCTGTCTCTCTCACTCTCCTCTCTCCCCAGGACACAGCTGCTCTTGATTAGCCTCGTTTGCCACCTGACTCCTGTCAGCAATCACCACTGAGGCTATTTAAGCTCGGGGTGAGCTGTGAGCAAGGTGGTTTTTCCTTGGTGGCTCTACACGGTTTTGTGCTAGGTTTTGGACAGACAGCCTCCTTCTGACTAGTGAGTAGAGCGGTAGTGATGGCCAAATGAAGCTTTCTGAAGCACTGAAGCTTGTATTGAAAAACAGTTCATTACTCGAAGCTTTTCAACACAGTCCTCTCTGGTGACATCTGGTGGCCAAAAATATGAAGAGCAGCTTGAATCCACAAAATAAAACCAACTGCTTCCACTCTGCAGAGTGGAACTCTGTCTCATATTGGGCTGCTGTTGTGTTGCTTTGAACGCGTAGTTTTTGGTGTTAAAAATGTAGTTTATTTGTTTAATAAATAATTTTGACCAGTAAACTTTCTTTGTTTGAACATGCACCATGGTGTGGTCTTTCTTTGCTTGTGACTTCTTGATGTTGGTAAATACAATAATTGAAAAATACCACGTTACATATAACATACATATAATAATGCACATTATGCAGTATGCTTCTGCTGTGAGGTCCTGCCTCCATGTACTTATGCATTTAATCTCTAGACGGGTATATTTATAAATAATATTATATTAGGGAAATTTTCCTGTACATATTTTTGACCTGGGGGTAGAATTGATTGTGAAATGGAAAGGGAAAATGCTTATGAACTTGCAAATTAAAAACATGATGCATTTAAGGAAACCCTTTTTCATTTTTATTTAAGAAGAAAATTAGTTCCACTGTGCGATGGCGAACCTGTTCCTTTTCGTGGAGATAATTTCTCCTGCCTTAAGGACAATCCTTCACATGGCACAGAAGAGGCTGGAGTGCAGAAAAACTGGTAGAGATGCAGTTATAGCTCCACAAACTATCAGCTAAAGAGAATAAATAAATTAAATTGCTGCACATTTTGTAGACTAACATTTTAAGATTATTTTTAAAATAAAATATATCTTTTATAACATTAAACGTTACGAGTCAAATGGAAGTTTTTCTAAAGTTATTTCATGATATTTATATTACCGTATTTTCACGACCATAAGACGCACTGTACTAAAAGGCGCAGTCTCAGTTATGTGTGCCATTACTGTATTTAACACACACATAAGGCGCACTGGATTATAGGGCGCATACAAGTACCGTATCGTATTTTAAAAATAAAGCGGGAGCAAAACAAAGTTTGGTACTCACATTTTTATCATCAATCAAACCCATCGAAGTCCTTATCCTCTGTGTCTGAATTGAACAGCTGCGCTAAATCTCCATCAATCATTCCAGGTTCACTTTCTTCACTGTCAGAGTCCCTTTCCGTGCCGTGCAGCTCCTCGGAAATGATGCCGGCTTTTGCGAAAGATCGAACAACAGTGCCAGCAGACATGTTAGCCCAAGCATCTACAATCCATTGGCAAATTGTGGCGTAACTCGCCCGGCGCTGCCTTCCACTCTTGGTGAAACTGTGGTCTCCATCGGTCATCCATCGCTCCCAGGCCGCTCGCAGCCTTACTTTGAACGGGCGGTTCACACCGATGTCCAGCGGTTGGAGTTCCTTTGTCAGGCCTCCCGGAATGACAGCAAGCTCACAGTTCATTTGTTTCACTAGTTTTTTCACATCGGCTGTGAGATGGGCACGCATAGAGTCACAGATTAAGAGCGATGGTGATGCATGGAAAAAACCACCTGGTCTCCTTACATACACCTCCCTCAGCCACTCTTTCATCATTTCCTCATCCATCCAGCCCTTTTCATTTGCCTTAATGATGATTCCTGCTGGAAACTTCTCTTTAGGCAAAGTCTTTCGCTTAAAAATCACCATAGGCGGCAGTTTCTGTCCATTAGCATGGCAGCCAAGCAAAACAGTAAAAGAAGACTTTTCATACCCCGTTGTGCGTATCGCTACCGTGCTGGTCCCCTTCTTCTCCACAGTGTGACTCACCGGGATGTCAAAAGTGAGCGGGACCTCGTCCATGTTTGTGATGTGGCTGGGCTGGATGTTTTTGTCGCCGATGTGTTTGCTGCAGTAGGAGCGGAAGATGGCCAGCTTTTCCTTATAATCTGCTGGAAGTTGCTGCGCTACCGTAGTCCTGGTCCAGATGGAAAAATGGCACCGTTTCATAAAACGAAAGCACCAAGACGGGCCTCCTTGGAAATGTTCAATGTTCATCTCTTCAGCTAGTGAAACTGCTTTTAGCCGAATGGTGACCGTCGAAACGCTTCTCCCGCTCGTTCTTTGCTCGATGATCCACTGCTCGAGTCTTTCCTCCAACTCGGGCCACCTCGCCTTATGTCCGCGGAAACTCAGCTGCGTTTTCTTGACCTGCGGAGCTTGTTTTCTAGCTTCCTCCATTTGCGAACCATCGATTCGTTAATCTTAAATTCTCTCACCGCTGCTCGATTTCCATGTTCCTCCGCGTAGCTGATGGCCTTCAGTTTAAACTGTGCTTCGTAAGCGTGTCTCTTTGCCATTTTCAGGGTTGTTAAAACAACGATGTCCTGCATAACGCACATACCTGTTCTTTTATACAGGTATGTGCGATAAAGTCAACGCCCACACTTCACCCTTTAGCGTTCTCATGGTGTTCTCTACTACGTCCTCATTACAACACACAGGCGCACTGCGCTATAGGGGCGCCCGCATTTTTTTGAAGAAAATCTAAGACTTTTAAGTGCACCCTTATGGTCGTGAAAATACGGTATGAAAAGCAGATTTTTACATTTTAAGTTTTCCCGTTTTCAGATGAAATAAACACGCACAAAACAAAAGCAAACAGCCAGAACACAAAGCTGGAAAACCCACCCGATTGACCAGAATCAACTCAAAACACTCCCACACAACAGAACCAAATCTCTCAGTAGAATGATCAGTGGTTCGCTATCTGCCACCATCAAAACATTACACAAATCCCGCAAATGATTCACTTCGTTCCATTTGAATCAGGTACCGAAGCAGTTACGTGCGTAATGAAGCTTCGGACGTCACTGGTCACGTGACTTTTGCCAAAGCGAAGCAAGCCTCGACACAGTGCTTCTGAACCAGTGTGTTGTTTTTTTCGACACACACTCCGGAGCGTCAGCTTCAAGCGGGCCATCACTAGTAGACGGGCTTGTGGGCCCTGAGAGTATCTCCCTGTGGTGAGGAGTAAAGTAGGAAGTGTGTGTAACCCAGTGTTAAAAACGGGATTAAAAGCATAAATATTAATACTCATTTGATTAAAATACTAATTTCATAATGGTAATAAATATTGATGAAAAGAACTTAAATATAATAAATACTGATAAAAAGCATGTAAACATAAGTTTAATTAATATGTACCGTACGTATGTATATGTAATATATAAATGGTGTGGGGGCAGGACTTAGTCCTGTGGAGTGTGTTTGTTAGATCCACTGAGCGACCAATCATTGGCCGGTCTGACCCTTCCCCCAGTCTGTGTGCGCTGCTCAGACACCTGTGTGTGCCTGCGTGTGCCAGTCAGAAACGCCAGAGACACAGACGGTGAAAGATCCGGTTACCCGTGCGGTGAAGAAGCTAGCTGGATAGTAAAAGTCCTGTTTTTGGTGGAAATAATAAGAGTGATACTGTATTCCAGAGGCCGTGAGCCAGCGTGATCACTCTGAAGACTAATATAATACCAATATATTTGAACATCTAAATGCATCTGCATGCAACATCACTATTAATAATGAAATGGTAATGATGATTATAAAAATAGCCACAAAAATATCTTCCTCTTCCTGACACCGTGTAGCATTTGTTGCTTCACATGGTAAGTCCCAGGCAGTGCACGTGCGCTAGCATAGCATGCTACTTACCGCTAGCTCCGATGCTAACGTCCGCTAGCCATTTTGCAATGAAAGTGCCTTTTTCCGAGGCTAAAGCCATTAGCACTGAGTCTGCTGCACTTTATACGAAATGTTCTTTAAAGGTTCATGTCACATTACTGTGGTATTGATGTATAATGTATGGTTTTGTGCGAAGTTATGTTAGCACATGTTCACTTTTCTCATGGTGCTAATTATAGTTCTGCACACTGAGTATTAGCAACGTGAAATTAAGTGCCTTCACCTGCACTTTACTTAGCTGAAACTTGATAAGTCTCAAGCCAATGTGTGTTTTAATGCACTGCTGAGCTATTTTGTATTATTTTAAATGTGTGTTTCCTATGCACTTTTGCCCTTGAAATTAGAATATTTTGAAAGAAATTTAGAAACACTACAAGCAACTAGTGGTAGTAATAAGTTATAGACATGGTAGCTAAATGTTGAACTACTGTGTTCTGGCCTGGTCCCCAGGTCAGGTTTTTTTTCCCCTTTGCTTATTTGGATTGGATTGGTTTTGAGGACCTGAGAAGAATCGAGGATCCCTTTTCCAGTACTGGATGGCGAGCCCAGCCCAAAGAGCCGGATGAACTGGTAGATTGTAACCCGACTGGTTACAAACACACTGAGTGACTATTGAACATTGACAGACTGAAATTGACTTTAAGAAAGGACACAAAAGTCAATATATCCTTGGGTCGACCATTTGTGGGGTTTATTTTATTTTATTGTGTTTTCAAGAAGCGCGCTCTACCTTTGTTAATCGTGCACAACCTGCTAAATTTTAATAATTGCTAATAAATGCAATTGTGTTTCCTACACCTACTGTGTACAAGTCCTCTGTTGTCATACACCCTTGGCTCCTACGAATCTAGAACCTGTCTGATTTGGCCCATATTTCCCTTCTGTCCTCGCACTGTGGTTAAAGGTAACTATACTGCCTGTACTACATACAAAGAAGGCAAGAAGTAGCACCACCAGTGTTACACAAGTTACATGTGGGAAGTGCCTCCCTTCTTTGTTTAGTAGTTTTCTTGTCTTTTGTTGCTGCGAGTGTTTCCTTTGTTTTTTTGGCATTAAAGGTAAAACGGCGTTGCCGGCTCTTTAAGTTAATGTCATTTGTAACAAAACTATATTATTTGTAATAAAACTATATTATTGTAGAACAACTCTGTGTGTTTTCCTTTTCATTCTGTTTCCGGACCCATTAGTTACTGGTCCCCTCACTGCATACGCCTAGACCCCTTCGGAGGGGACGTAACAATGTGGGGGCTCGTCCGGGATATGAATGGAAGGAACAGCAGTTGAGTTTTAGTGAGTTGTTTGCCGGTGGCCTGTTTAGTTGCATGGTATCTGCTGCGCTCTCTCTCCAGTTAGCACAGGGGAGTGTCTAGCTGAGCGTAAGCTCCTCCTTCAGGCACTCATTTTTTATTTTGCCTTTTTTATTTTCGGAGTAATCCCGGGTGGGGATTAGTTCCCTGTCGGGGGTAGGCTTGTCGGTGCTTTGTGCACTTGATGCTTAGCCTTTAAAGTTGCCTCGAGCCTGGTACACTCCAGAAGCTAACTAGGCTAAGATTTTAGTAGGTAGGTAGGTCTGGGGAGAGGGTCGGTGGTATTTTTATTTATTGGTTAACCTGTGGCCACACATATTTCCCACCTGTTTTTCATTTGTGTATTGGAGGTGGAGCTTCTTTGTTGTTATTGTTAGCCTCAGATAGTTTTTTGTTTTAGTTCTGATGGCTACCTTTGATATTGCTGTGTTTAAGGAAAACCCTTTGCTTGTCCAGCTGGACGCCTGTAGGAAGAGGATTTGCATGAGGTGGCATCATTTTATAGCATTTCTGTCTCCACGGCTCTGTGTAAGGCTGAGCTGAAAGTTGCTCTTGTGTCTGCCAGTCCACTTGAGCATGGTGAAGCATCTCAGCCTGTTCCGCAGGTGCCAGCTCAAGCTGTAGGTCCATCGGTGTCTACACCTGTTGCTCAGGGGTTGCCTGAGGACCAACCCATGACATTGCCTCGCTTTGAACCTCTCTCCATTGAATCAAGTGTAGGCTCGAAGCAGGATGCTAAGCTCCGTGTTCGCCTGGCTCGTCTCCAGTTGGAAAAGGAGGACTGTGAGAGGGAGTTCCAGTTAAGGAAGGAGTTGGAGCTTAGGCGTTTAGTTGCAGAGCTTGCCAGAGCCAGGAGGTTGAATTGTAAAGGTGGAGGTGGAGGCGGAGACAGCTGTTAAGTTGCGGCAGCTGGAACTCCAGCAGCCTTCCCTTCTTCCGACTGCCTCCATTCGCCAGGCAGACACACCGTTTGATGTAGGAAAAAACAGTCGTCTGGTTCCAGTGTTCCGAGATACTGAGGTTGACAGCTACTTTGAATCGTTTGAACGGATAGCCACAGCTTTGCACTGGCCACGGGATTCGTGGGCCATTTTGCTCAATGTAAGCTGGCAGGTAAGGCTCAAGAAGTTTGTTCCTCGTTGTCAGCTGAGGACAGCTTGGACTATGACAAGCTGAAAAGTGCTATCCTGCTGGCTTATGAGCTGGTTCCAGAAGCCTATAGGCAGCGTTTCCGGGGGTTGAAAAGGGGACAGGGTCAGTCTTATCTTGATTTTGCCAGGGAAGAAGGTGTTCTTTTCGATCGGTGGTGTGCGGCCTGCAAAGCCACTGACCTGGGTTCGATCCGGGAACTAATGCTCATAGAGGAATTTAAGAACTGCATTGCCGAGCACATTGCAGTAAATATTAATGAACAAAAGGTTTCCTCACTACAGCAGGTGGCGACATTGGCTGATGAGTTCACGCTCGTCCACAAAACCAGTGTCAGCAGGTATGACAGACGCGATGCCCCAGTAAAGGCTAGTGAGGTGCCAGTTGCACAGCACTCAAGTGTGAGGTACCTGTGTCTCGTCCCAAGGCAGACCGGAAGTGTTTTTCTGTTTTAAGTCTGGCCATTTGATCGCAGATTGTGAAGCTTATAAGCGGAAACAATCAGTCTCAACTTCACGTAAACCAAAAGGGGTGGGGCTGATTAAAACCATGCCCCTGTCAGTAGCCCCCCTCCCTGAGACCCCGATGAGTGTGTTTTAAGCCCTTCATTTTTAAGGGGACAGTTTCGCTGTCTGGTAAGCCCGAGGACAAGCGTGAAGTGACCGTTCTGCGTGATACTGGTGGCTCACAGTCCCTCATACTAGCCAGTGTGCTTAAGTTTGATCAGAAGTCTGACTGTGGCGCTAGCATCATTGTGAGAGGTGTTGGGATGAGTTTTGTGCCTGCTCCCTCCATCGTATTTGGGTGCAGAGTGAGCTGGCAAGTGGTTTCTTTTCAGTGGGTGTGCGGCCTTCTTCCCGATTAATGGGGTGGATTTTATAATGGGAAATGATATAGCGGGTGGGAAAGTTTATCCTACCCTGAGGTGACCAACAATCCTGTTATAGAGCCTGTGTTAGATGCCCTCAGCCAGCAGCACCGGATGTGTTCCCGGTGGCGTTCTGACTCGTTCACGTGCCCAGCAACAAGGTGGGGGGGTTGATTTGTCAGAATCAGTGATTGGCTCTATTCTAGAGAAGGATGTGATGCTCTGTACTGATGAGGGAGATAATGGAGCCGTAGAGTCGGCTCAAAGTGTGGTTGAGCCAGCTCCTGAGTCTGGAGCGCCTTTTCTGCTTACCGGGAAGCACTTGTGAAGGCTCAGAAAGAAGACCCTTCATTAGTTAAGTGTTTTACCGCTGCAGCTCAGGATAAGGGTGGTGAGGGGAGCAAGAAGCAGACATTTTTGTTTGGGAAGGTTTATTGATGTAAGTGGACCCCAAGGCCTGGAGAAGACTGGAGTACAGTGCGGCAGATAGTGGTTCCGACAAGTCTGCGGCGGCATGTGCTACAGTTAGCACATGATCATTCGTGGTCAGGTCATTTGGGTGTCACCAAAACGTATGACCGTATACTGCAGCATTTCTTTTGGCCGGCAATGAAAGCAGATGTAGTGCAGTTTTGTAACACCTGTCACACTTGCCAGCTTGTGGGTAAACCGAACCAGGCGGTGCCCCCGCCCCTCACGCCCTATCCCTGCTGTCGGTGAACCATTTGAGCATATCCTGGTAGACTGTGTTGGCCCCTTACCAAAAAGGCGGGCAGGAAATCAGTTCTTGTTAACCATAATGTGTGTGTCCACTTGATTCCCGAGGCAATTCCGCTGTGGAGAATCACCACAACAAGCATCACCAAAGCACTAGTCAAATTCTTTACCACATTTGGCCTCCCGAAAACTGTGCAGACAGATCAGGGCACCAATTTCACGTCCAGGGATTTTAAGCGGACTTTACAGTCCTTTGGAGTTTCTCATTCTGTGTCTAGTGCTTATCACCCAGAGTCACAGGGTGCACTTGAGCGGTGGCATCAAACTCTTAAGGCAATGTTGAGTAAGTATTGCCATGACACAGGAAAAAGCTGGGATGAGGGGTCCCTTTTGTATTGTTCGCTATCGTGATGCGAAGCAGGAGTCTTTGGGGTTCAGCCCAGCTACCCTGGTGTTTGGACGTGATGTGCGGGGTCCACTAAAGGTGCTGAAGGAGAGTTTTCTCAGCGGTTGTGTGCCTAAAACTAATGTGGTGGAGTTTGTAAAAACATGCAAGGACAGGTGGCAACGGGCTACTTTGTTAGCAAAAGAGGCTCTCTGTGTATCCCAGGCACACATGAAAAGACGATTTGATCAAAAAGCAGTGGAAAGACCGTTCCAGCCTAGGGACAAAGTTCTTGTGTTGTTGCCCATGCCTAGTTCTGCCCTCATGGCTCGTTTCTCAGGCCCCTATGTGATAGTGAAAAAAGTGTCTGACACCAACTATATTCTCAACACCCCAGAAGGCAATCAGACACCGCTGGGACGGCTGTCCCGGTTCAGTCCCTGTTACCCTGCTAAGTGTAGAAGTTAAGGGTGATGATGATCTGGGTACCCTTTCTGAGGGACAGCAATGTGGGCGGTGTCTGATTGCGTTCTGGGGTGTTGAGAATATAGTTGGTGTCAGACACTTTTTCACTATCACATAGGGGCCTGAGAAACGAAATCACACACCGCTGGGACGGCTGTCCCGGTTCAGTCCCTGTTACCCTGCTAAGTGTAGAAGCTAAGGGTGATGATGATCTGGGTACCCTTTCTGAGGGACAGCAATGTGGGCGGTTGTCGAATTCTGTTTTTTTAGCTAAGGCCGAGACCCACCTGTCTCATCTTCCTCCGTCCCAGTGCAAAGATGTACTTGGCTTGTTGCACTCCTACCCATCTCTCTTTAGTGACGTACCCTCCCGTACTAATGTTTGTGAGCATGACATTGATGTTGGTGACGCAGCCCCAATCAAGCAGCATGCATACCGCTGCCCCATCGCCAAACATGAGGTGATGAAAAAGGAAGTTGAGTACTTAGTAGAAAAGCGGCTTGGCACAACCTAGTTGTAGCCCCTGGAGCTCCCCATGTCTACTGACGCCCGAGTCTGATGGCACACCCCGTTTCTGCACAGATTATTGGAAGGTAAATGCTGTAACGGTCTCTGACTCGTTTCCGCTTCCTCGTATGGAAGACTGCATTGACAGCATAGGCCCTGCCAAATTCATCACTAAACTCGATCTCCTTAAAGGCTACTGGCAGGTGCCTCTCACTTCCAGAGCTTCAGATATTTCTGCATTTGTCACCCCTGACCACTTCATGCAATATACAGTAATGGCCTTGGCATGAAAAATGCCCCAGCTACCTTTTAACGTTTGATGCAGTTGGTGTTGGGAGATGTGCCCCAGTGCAATGTGTATCTAGATGATGTAGTGCTATACACAGACACGTGGGCAGATCATATGTCCCTCCTGAGGACAGTGTTTCAGCGGCTAGCCGAGGCCTCGTTGACCCTCAATCTCGCTAAGTGTGAGTTTGGTAAGGCAACAGTCACTTCTAAGTAAGCAGGTGGGGTTTGGACAGGTCCGCCCGGTGGAGGCGAAGATTGCTGCAATCCTGGACTACCCGATTCCAACCACCAGGCGGGAACTAAGGCGGTTCCTAGGTATGACTGGATATTACCGGTGTTTCTGTAAGAACTTTTCTGCGGTCGTGACTCCGCTAACCAAACTGTGTAGCCCAAAGGTGCCTTTTGAATGGTCAGCTGAGTGCCAGCATGCCTTTGAGTCGGCAAAATCCTTCCTGTGCAGCACCCCTGTCTTGGCGGCTCCTAACTTCTCTCGACCCTTTAAGCTAGAGGTCGATGCCAGTGCCACGGGCCGGGCAGTTCTACTGCAGGATGATGAGGAGGTGTGTGCCATCCGGTCTGTTACTTCTCTGCGAAGTTCAAACACCATCAGCTGAACTACTCTACCACCAGAGAAGGAAGCCTTAGCTCTGCTTCTAGCTCTGCAGCATTTCGCAGTGTATGTGGGCTCTAGCGCTTCCCGGTGACCGTGTTCACAGATCACAATCCCCTCGTTTTTCTGAACCGGATGTACAACCACAACCAGTGACTGATGCGCTGGGCACTCCTGGCCCAGGATTATAATCTGGTGATCAAACACAAACAAGGTACTGACAATATAGTGGCTGATGCACCCTCACGCAGCTCACAATAAGGTGTTGTTTTGGTAGAGCTTTAATGTAAGGGGGAATGTTACATCCTGTGAGGCTGTGGGAGTGTGTGGGTGGGGTGTTTGCCCGCTCTCCCCGCCTTCTCCTCTCTTGCCACTCCTACCCCCTCTGTCTCTCTCACTCTCCTCTCTCCCCAGGACACAGCTGCTCTTGATTAGCCTCGTTTGCCACTTGACTCCTGTCAGCAATCACCTCTGAGGCTATTTAAGCTGGGGATGAGCTGTGAGCAGGGTGGTTTTTCTCTCGGTGGCTCTACACGGTTTTTGTGCTAGGTTGTGGACAGACAGCCTCCTTCTGACTAGTGAGTAGACGGGCTTGTGGCCCTGAGAGTGTCTCCCCGTGGTGAGGAGTAAAGTAGGAAGTGTGGGAAGTGCCTCCCTTCTTTGTTTAGTAGTTTTCTTGTCTTTTGTTGCTGCGAGTGTTTCCTTTGTTTTTTTTGGCATTAAAGGTAAAACGGCGTCTTTAAGTTAATGTCATTTGTAATAAAACTATATTATTATAGAACAACTCTGTGTGTTTTCCTTTTCATTCTGTTTCCGGACCCATTTGTTACTGGTCCCCTCACTCATGACGCCTAGACCCCTTCGGAGGGGACGTAACAGAAGCACTTAGTTTAGAGAACGTGTGTGATTGGTTGAATGTAGCTTGTTGTATAGAGACCTTTGAGTAATCCAAGAGAGTAGAAAAGTGGTTCATAGAAAACAGGTCTGGCCTGGATCTGGCATCAAGCTGGCACCTCTGACTGACTGGTGTCATGGTAGAGTGTATGTCAACCAGATGTGGGCCAGGTCAGGCAATGATGGCACTATTTATGTTCTTATTTTCCTATTTTAGTTAGAAGACCCAAATGCCATGTTGCAATACTACACTGCTATGGTAGCCAATGTTTCAAATGCAGGTTTTTTGAGTGTACACTTTATCCAAAACCTAGTGAGAGTTCACTCATGTTTACCACTGGGAGGCTGTAGCTCAGGAGGTACAGCAAGTGGTTCGATCCTTGGCTTCTCCAGTCTCCGTGTCAAGAGTGTGTGCGAATGTAGTTAGGAAGCACTCAGTGTAGAGAACGTGTGTGATTGGTTGAATGTAGCTTGTTGTATAGAGACCTTTGAGTAATCCAAGAGAGTAGAAAAGTGCTATTTAAGAATCAGTACATCCACTGTCTAAACAGGGTTTCGTCATGTTGCTTTTGTACTATTATGTTCAGGCACATGTTGTTATTACATGGCTTGATTAAGACACACATTAGGCTGACACCTGGAGCCAGAGCTGAAACTGTTCTGGGCCAGCACAGGAGCACCAGTGAGTTTGCAACAGTTCTTGTGCTGGACCATGTGTGGCCCACATCTGGCAAACCACATCTGGGCCACCAAAGGACCACCATTCTTTGCACCGTGTGGGCCAGATCCAGGCCATACCAATTTTGCTATGTGGGAACACTCTCTGCTACATGAGCTCAGTCACATGCTCACCTTCATTCATACAACTTACATCAACTTATTGAATTGAACATGAAATCAGCTCATTTCTACACCTATCAAAGATAATCCAATCCAACCTTTCTGATGAGAACATCTTTATTTTAGATCCTGTTGTCCTGTTTCAGCATTAAAAGTCATCTGATATTCATAGGAAATAACCACAAGTCAAAATCATCACTTTACAATTCATGGAGTTTCAAATATTTCCATCACTTGTTTTCACAGCACATCTTTTCTTACAGATTTTTGACTCGTGTGAAGAACATGTTATTTACCTGAGCTGTGAGATATAAGGCAGACACTGCAGCAAACTCCTCACTTCACTCTCGTCATGTGAGCAGCCTCTCAGCTCCACTTGTTTCTTCTCTGGTTGGCGTTTCAGCACCTCCAGGAGGATGGAGGTCTTTCTCTCTGAGAGGTCTATGGACCAGACTGCAGGAGCTGACTGGAAAAGTGACTGTAATGATGGAAGGACACTCAGACCTGTTTTAGTCTGATAGTCCTTCACATGGGAGTACAGATCCAACAGGAAGTCACTCTGATATTGCTTCAGATCATCATCTTCATCCATCGTCTCTCATGAAGAGGGAATGTTTGATATGTGCACACTGATGCTAACAGCTCCAGGATCTTCTCTCCTGTCTGCTGCTCTCTCTCTGCTGCTGCACAGAACAGACTCACAAAGATCCTGATTTCACCATCTTGAGTCTCCAAATAAACACTGGAACAATAAGAAGGAAACATTTAGTGATGATTTGATGTGAGCTGCATAAAACAGCCACACACTGCTGATGCACTTGTCCATGTGTGTCCTGTTTATAATGAAACAGCCAGTGTTGGTAAGGTTACTTTTAAAATGTATTCCACTACAGATTACAGATTACATGCCCCAAAATGTATTTTGTAACGTATTTCATTACAAAATCCTCAATGACAGTAACGTATTCTGAATACTATGGATTACTTAATATATTATCAAGATTTTACAACTACATTGTCTTATTGCGTTGTGATTTATTACTATTACTGAAGGTTACTCACCATACCAATACCAACTCGATTTGAAATTTATTTCAAACCTAAAACCTTTAGTAAACAATTAAACAAATAAGAGTAAAAATGCAAGAATTTACTTGTAGCAATAAAATAATCTTCTACCTCTTTTAAGCTCTGTCCACACCTATACAGCTTTTTCTATGTGTATGGGCCTTTTGTCCACACGTAAGCGGCATTTTGAATCATCTAAAACTGAGATTTTTTAAACGCCTTCTTTGCATTTACGTGGACAAGGAATACGGGGTTCATCACATAGCGTCAAAAGTTGTGCGTCGTTTTTTCACGTCACTTTTTCACGTCTTACTATTTGTGGTTTTACACTTACACACACACAGTTACTGTCCCCCATTTAGAAAGGCAGAGGCGTCATTATTTTATGTGTAAAGCGGTCCCTCGTTTATTGCGGCAGTTAGGTTCTAAAACTATCCCGCATAGGTGACATCTCAAACACACAATAATAACATGGACTGAACCACCACTCACAACCACTAGCACTTTATATAGCCTCTGTAGAAATTATCCACACCCTCACTTATCTTAACTGCACTACTGTATAGCTCTGTGTAAATAATCATTCTGTACATACAATAATTTTTAATCCTACAACTGTTTACAACTTGCATAGTTCCCATTTCTGTATAACTGTATAACTCAGATTTCTGTAAAGTTATTTATTTCATATTCTGTATAGTTTTTCATATTTATATCCTGTTCATATCCTGTACATAGCTTGTACTCACTACAGCCTGTACATACCTATAATTATAGAATATTCACAACATACTTCATATCGTGTACATTATAACATACCATAATAGACCCATTTCTGTAATATACTTACATATCTATATTATTGCTAATATATATTGTAATATATCTATATCACTAAAGCACTTCTGGATGGATGCAAACTGCATTTCGTTGCCCTGTACCTGTGCATGTGCAATGACAATAAAGTTGAATTCTATTCTATTCTATTCTATTCTATCTGTACAGTAGTTATTATAGATGTTTGAAGGCTGTAAAAGCCCTCACTACAAGCTGTAGACACTTTCCTCAGACAGGTATGAACATTTTCACTCTTTTCTCGCTTGTTTAAACACAAAGTTCAAACCTTGTTAGAAAAATAAGTCCAGTATTATAGAATGAAACCAAAGATCAAACCCTGTTTTCAGATCATGGGAATAGAGCAGCTGCAGAGAATTCAACATTAATGCATCAATGGTGCGGAAGTAGGCGAAGCAAGAAGAATGAGTCAAGTTTGACTTCTCTGACTGTTTGGCTTTGCTTAATGCGTCTTATAATCTGAAAAATGTGGTAACTTCTACCTTCCTTTAGCATGTCCAGAAGTCAAACTTTTTGGTGCCATAGTTAGCGTCTTCCTCAGCCTTTTGGGAGCTACCGCAGGAGCCTCTGACGGTGCAAAAGGTTTCGTCGACATTGTTGTGTTTGTGGGGAGAAAACTTACAAACATACAGCACTGCTAGCGATCGAGGATTTATGTAAATTTGACAAGCTGAACTCGTTCTGCACTGGACAGGAGACACGGCTCAAGGTTGATTGATAATGGTCTGCTGCAAATATTTTTCAATAATAACTTTTACAAATATTTCTTACAGCTCTAATGTGCAGCTGTCAGCTTACAAATAAACCGCAGCACAGAGCGCTCAAACACATCCATTCATTCACTTCTTCATAGATCTTTATCATCCATTCATGTGCTCATGTTTGTGACTGATGAAGGCGGCATTGATTGGTCCATTTTGTGTGGAAGAAGAGAGAAATAGCAAATCAAAGGCCCCCTTTATGTGAGTGTGGACAGAGACTGAAGCTGAGTGAACACAAAGTTTTCCCCACATTGTCACAGCTGTCATCTCTGACTGCAGGTTTAGCTTTCATCAAGCCAGCTAACACAAAGAAAGCCTGCTTATGATCAAGCTGCTTCACTGTTAAGCTCCTGTACAATTAAACAATTATACTAAAATTCATATACTGAAAAATGTTTCCACTGCTGACTTCAGGGAGCATCTCGTCTTCTGAAGAATTAATCATGTAAAGTATGTCGTCGTGTACCTGAGCTGTGAGATATAAGGCAGACACTGCAGCAAACTCCTCACTTCACTCTCTTCATGTGAGCAGCCTGTCAGCTCCACTTGTTTCTTCTCTGGTTGGAGTTTCAGCACCTCCAGGAGGATGGAGGTCTTTCTCTCTGAGAGCTTTATGGACCAGACTGCAGGAGCTGACTGGAAAACTGACTGTAATGATGGAAGGACACTCAGACCTGTTTTAGTCTCACAGTCCTTCACATGGGAGTACAGATCCAACAGGAAGTCACTCTGATATTGCTTCAGATCATCATCCATGTGTCTCTCATGAAAAGGAATGTTTGATATGTGCACACTGATGCTAACAGCTCCAGGATCTTCTCTCCTGTCTGCTCTCTCTGCTGCTGCACAGAACAGACTCACAAAGAACCTGACTGCTTTACGACGAAGTGACCTCAGAGGAAGAACACTGGAACAACAAGAAGGAAACATTCAGTGATGATTTGATGTGAGCTGCATAAAACAGCCACACACTGCTGATGGACTCCATCTGGTCCATGTTTCCTGTACATAATGACGCTCCATGTTAAATATAACATAAAAGAGGGAAACATATCATCTCAGTTACAGCACTTAACTAATTTATTAGTCCTAAAACAAGAAAACAAATATTTTAGAAATTTGTCAAAATTCCACTTTTAAAAGCTTCTTTAAATCAAGAAGAGACTGTAAAAACTTTATTTGAATTTAAGCTTAAATTAATAGAAAAGTTGTTTTCTGCTTTCTTTGTAAAGTAACTATATACTCTGTGTATACTGCATGTGGTGAACGCATGTTCTCCATCAAAACTGTTCACTAAGCTTCTGAATACAATCTGACTTACCTGAGCTGTGAGATATAAGGCAGACACTGCAGGAAACTCCTCACTTCACTCTCTTCATGTGAGCAGCGTCTCAGCTCCACTTGTTTCTTCTCTGGTTGGAGTTTCAGCACCTCCAGGAGGATGGAGGTCTTTCTCTCTGAGAGATCTATGGACCAGACTGCAGGAGCTGACTGGAACACTGACTGTAATGATGGAAGGACACTCAGACCTGTTTTAGTCTCATAAGAGTACAGGTCCAGGAGGAAGTCACACCATTTCTCTTTAAGAGGACTGTTTCTGTATCTGCACACTGATGCTAACAGCTCCAGGATCTTCTCTCCTGTCTGCTGCTCTCTCTCTGCTGCTGCACAGAACAGACTCACAAAGATCTTCGTTCTGTCTTCATCTGATGTCTCAGCATCAACTCTGGAACAATAAGAAGGAAACATTCAGTGATGATTTGATGTGAGCTGCATTAAAACAACCACACACTGCTGACACACTTTGTAATGTTTGTGAGTTTCATCTGGATCTTTGTTGATTTTCAGTCTTCAGTAAAATAAAACTTTGATAAAAATCAGAGTCTATTTCTTTGGAAGTCAGCAAACTCATAAATTGAGCAGAGGATCAAATAATTATGTCACTGCTGTAAAAGGTAGAACACTGTGTGAGAACAGCTGTAATACAGTGTTGTATTATTCATGTGCGTCAGAGTATTTTGAGAGTACAGATTTTATACTTGCTATGGTCACTGAATCCTGGTATTTCTTGGTTTAATGCAGTAACATGTCTGTTTTCTACAGGCTAATGTTTGATATGACAGGAAATGCTGTTTGCGTTGGATTCTCTATGATGAAGGAGATGGCGAGCCACCTCTGAACCCGATCACCTCCTTAGCCTGAGCAGCTGCTCTGAGTTTTCACTGTGCCAGACGAGGAGGCCACGCCCCCTTTCCCAGCCTTTACCTGAGTTCACCTGTGAGAAAGCACAGCACCAAACAGCTTAGCTGCTGTGTTTCATTCAGGAGCACTTTGGAAGTGAACCTGACTGGACCCGTTTACTAAAACTGACTGACTACAAACCAGAGGAACCAACTACACAACTTCCAAACTCTTAAACATCCCAGAGACACTTTCCTGCATCATCAGGTGACTCCTTGTGATGAGGGAGCAGCTAAAGTAGCCTTGATCACTTCAATATCAACATCGTGTTCGTGGCGTTTACACTCGTCTGTGTGAAATATTCACTAGTGTTTGTGATCATTCACATTTGATTTGAAAGAAGAAGTTTCAGTACATTGAAGTTAAAGCTCTGAGTGGCTCCAGCTGCTCAGTGAGTCTCTTTCTCTCCTAAAGCCTCAAACAAACTCAGACTCTGGCCCTGCTCACATTTAATATTCTGCAAACCTTCAGTGAGTTATGTTTGCATTGTGTGATCAATATCTGTATGTTCTGTATCACTTTGTGCGTTTTCCTTTTCCTGTCATGAAGACAGCTCAGACCTGCTGGAGTCTCCAGGTCCTGCTGAGCTTTCAGTTTATGTGATAAATGCTTTGTCAGTCATAGATGGGCCTCACTTTAGACCAGCTCACACAACACACTTCACTAACAACCAGTAACTGTCTGAATTAACTCAGGAATATCTGTAACACATGTACAACTTTATAAAGTGTTCATCCATCATTGAAGAAGTATCAAACTGCTGTCATTAAACATGTTATATTTGAGCCTCTTCAGCAAAACTTCATCATGTGTATCCATGTTTATGATTGACATACTGAGGAGGAGCTTTATAAATGATGGAATAAGTTTTGACTCACACTCACTGATGCTGAAGAGTGTGCAGCTGTTATAAAGTGTTAGCAGCAAAACGCTAAACATCAACAATACAGAAACACACAGAGGGAAACAACAACATCTACAACAGCAGCTTCACCTGCTGCTCACATCACACACGTGGAAATCACATATTTACTAACATTTGATAATTAATTCATTTAGATTTAGATTTGTTTACTTTACACTGAAAGTTTGTAAAATTAGACTAAATTAATATTTTCTGGTTCAGAAAAGTTTTAAACACAAAGATTCACATGTTAGTGGCCACGTTGAGCCCCCTGTCAGTGTTTAGTTTCACCAGACTAGCTCTCTTTACCTGGCTATATCATCATGGTAACAGATGCTGAACACAGCCTGGTGTAGATCAGGTTATGTGCAGAGTGTCAGATTAAAATCAGCTGTAAGTGCCACATTTTCTCTGATTCTTTTATTTCCAGTCTGCTCTGAGCAGCGCAGTCTGTGAGCCACATGGTCACACAAGTTTCCATGTATGCAGCTGCTGATGCAGTGTGAAACAGATGTGGAGCCTAATCTGCTGCACATCTGTTTCACACATTACAACATCCATCAGTCTGTGTTTAGTCCATTTATCACAGAGAAGATCCACCAATAGCAGACAGGTCTGGCCCGGATCTGGCATCAAGCTGGCACCTCTGACTGGTGTCATGGCAGAGTGTATGTCAACCAGATGTGGGCCAGGTCAGGCAATGATGCACTATTTATGTTCTTATTTTCCTATTTTAGTTAGAAGACCCAAATGCCATGTTGCAATACTACACTGCTATGGTAGCCAATGTTTCAAATGCAGGTTTTTGAGTGTACACTTTATCCAAAACCTAGTGAGAGTTCACTCATGTTTACCACCGGGAGGCTGTAGCTCAGGAGGTACAGCAAGTGGTTCGATCCTTGGCTTCTCCAGTCTCCGTGTCAAGAGTGTGTGTGTGCGAATGTAGTTAGGAAGCACTCAGTGTAGAGAACGTGTGTGATTGGTTGAATGTAGCTTGTTGTATAGAGACCTTTGAGTAATCCAAGAGAGTAGAAAAGTGCTATTTAAGAATCAGTACATCCACTGTCTAAACAGGGTTTCGTCATGTTGCTTTTGTACTATTATGTTCAGGCACATGTTGTTATTACATGGCTTGATTAAGACACACATTAGGCTGACACCTGGAGCCAGAGCTGAGACTGTTCTGGGGCCAGCACAGGAGCACCAGTGAGTTTGCAACTGTTCTTGTGCTGGACCATGTGTGGCCCACATCTGGCAAACCACATCTGGGCCACCAAAGGGCCACCATTCTTTGCACCGTGTGGGCCAGATCCAGGCCATATCAATTTTGCTATGTGGGAACACTCTCTGCTACATGAGCTCAGTCACATGCTCACCTTCATTCATACAACTTACATCAACTTATTGAATTGAACATGAAATCAGCTCATTTCTACACCTATCAAAGATAATCCAATCCAACCTTTCTGATGAGAACATCTTTATTTTAGATCCTGTTGTCCTGTTTCAGCATTAAAAGTCATCTGATATTCATAGGAAATAACCACAAGTCAAAATCATCACTTTACAATTCATGGAGTTTCAAATATTTCCATCACTTGTTTTCACAGCACATCTTTTCTTACAGATTTGTGACTCGTGTGAAGAACATGTTATTTACCTGAGCTGTGAGATATAAGGCAGACACTGCAGCAAACTCCTCACTTCACTCTCTTCATGTGAGCAGCCTCTCAGCTCCACTTGTTTCTTCTCTGGTTGGAGTTTCAGCACCTCCAGGAGGATGGAGGTCTTTCTCTCTGAGAGGTCTATGGACCAGACTGCAGGAGCTGACTGGAAAACTGACTGTAATGATGGAAGGACACTCAGACCTGTTTTAGTCTCACAGTCCTTCACATGGGAGTACAGATCCAACAGGAAGTCACTCTGATATTGCTTCAGATCATCTTCATCCATGTGTCTCTCATGAAGAGGGAATGTTTGATATGTGCACACTGATGCTAACAGCTCCAGGATCTTCTCTCCTGTCTGCTGCTCTCTCTCTGCTGCTGCACAGAACAGACTCACAAAGATCCTGATTTCATCATCTTGAGTCTCCAAATAAACACTGGAACAATAAGAAGGAAACATTTAGTGATGATTTGATGTGAGCTGCATAAAACAGCCACACACTGCTGATGCACTTGTCCATGTGTGTCCTGTTTATAATGAAACAGCCAGTGTTGGTAAGGTTACTTTTAAAATGTATTCCACTACAGATTACAGATTACATGCCCCAAAATGTATTTTGTAACGTATTTCATTACAAAATCCTCAATGACAGTAACGTATTCTGAATACTATGGATTACTTAATATATTATCAAGATTTTACAACTACATTGTCTTATTGCATTGTGATTTATTACTATTACTGAAGGTTACTCACCATACCAATACCAACTAGATCTGAAATTTATTTCAAACCTAAAACCTTTAGTAAACAATTAAACAAATAAGAGTAAAAATGCAAGAATATACTTGTAGCAATAAAATAATCTTCTACCTCTTTTAAGCTCTGTCCACACCTATACAGCTTTTTCTATGTGTATGGGCCTTTTGTCCACACGTAAACGGCATTTTGAATCATCTAAAACTGAGATTTTTTAAACTCCTTCTTTGCATTTACGTGGACGAGGAATACGGGGTTCATCACATAACGTCAAAAGTTGTGCGTCTTTTTTTCACGTCACTTTTTCACGTCTTACTATTTGTGGTTTTACACACTTACACATGCAGTTACTGTCCCCCCATTTAGAAAGGCAGAGGCGTCATTATTTTATGTGTAAAGCGGTCCCTCGTTTATTGCGGCAGTTAGGTTCTAAAACTATCCCGCGATAGGTGACATCTGTACAGTAGTTATTATAGATGTTTGAAGCCCTCACTACAAGCTGTAGACACTTTCCTCAGACAGGTATGAACATTTTCACTCTTTTCTCGCTTGTTTAAACACAAAGTTCAAACCTTGTTAGAAAAATAAGTCCAGTATTATAGAATGAAACCAAAGATCAAACCCTGTTTTCAGATCATGGGAATAGAGCAGCTGCAGAGAATTCAACATTAATGCATCAATGGTACGGAAGTAGACGAAGCAAGAAGAATGAGTCAAGTTTGACTTCTCTGACTGTTTGGCTTTGCTTAATGCGTCTTAGATAATCTGAAAAATGTGGTAACTTCTACCTTCCTTTAGCATGTCCAGAAGTCAAACTTTTGGTGCCATAGTTAGCGTCTTCCTCAGCCTTTTGGGAGCTACCGCAGGAGCCTCTGACGGTGCAAAAGCTTTCGTCAACATTGTTGTGTTTGTGGAGGAGAACACTTACAAACATACAGCACTGCTAGCGATGGAGGATTTATGTAAATTTGACAAGCTGAACTCGTTCTGTACTGGACAGGAGACACGGCTCAAGGTTGATTGATAATGGTCTGCTGCAAATCAGGAAGCACAACACAATGAGTTGTAAGAAAAATAAAAGTGCATAATTGCACGGACCACACTGCCCACGAGGCTCCTGTCTTTAGGGCTATGCCTGTAACACTGCTCATATTGCCTTACTATTAAAATATTTTTCAATAATAACTTTTACAAATATTTCTTACAGCTCTAATGTGCAGCTGTCAGCTTACAAATAAACCGCAGCACAGAGCGCTCAAAACACATCCATTCATTCACTTCTTCATAGATCTTTATCATCCATTCATGTGCTCATGTTTGTGACTGATGAAGGCGGCATTCGATTGGTCCATTTTGTGTGGAAGAAGAGAGAAATAGCAAATCAAAGGCCCCCTTTTATGTGAGTGTGGACAGAGACTGAAGCTGAGTGAACACAAAGTTTTCCCCCACATTGTCACAGCTGTCATCTCTGACTGCAGGTTCAGCTTTCATCAAGCCAGCTAACACAAAGAAAGCCTGCTTATGATCAAGCTGCTTCACTGTTAAGCTCCCTGTACAATTAAACAATTATACTAAAATTCATATACTGAAAAATGTTTCCACTGCTGACTTCAGGGAGCATCTCGTCTTCTGAAGAATTAATCATGTAAAGTATGTCGTGTACCTGAGCTGTGAGATATAAGGCAGACACTGCAGCAAACTCCTCACTTCACTCTCTTCATGTGAGCAGTCTCTCAGCTCCACTTGTTTCTTCTCTGGTTGGAGTTTCAGCACCTCCAGGAGGATGGAGGTCTTTCTCTCTGAGAGGTCTATGGACCAGACTGCAGGAGCTGACTGGAACACTGACTGTAATGATGGAAGGACACTCAGACCTGTTTTAGTCTCACAGTCCTTCACATGGGAGTACAGATCCAACAGGAAGTCAAGGCGATATTGTTTCAGATAATCATCTTCATCCATGTGTCTCTCATGAAGAGGGAATGTTTGATATGTGCACACTGATGCTAACAGCTCCAGGATCTTCTCTCCTGTCTGCTGCTCTCTCTCTGCTGCTGCACAGAACAGACTCACAAAGATCCTGATTTCACCATCTTGAGTCTCCAAATAAACACTGGAACAATAAGAAGGAAACATTCAGTGATGATTTGATGTGAGCTGCATAAAAACAGCCACACACTGCTGATGCACTTGTCCATGTGTGTCCTGTTTATAATGAAAGTCCATTTTAAAGTCATCTTCCATCAGAGCAGCTGAACATAGTATTTAGACTGTTACTGACTCACAGCCAGTGTTGGGAAGGTTACTTTTAAAATGTATTCCACTACAGATTACAGATTACATGCCCCAAAATGTATTTTGTAACATATTTCATTACAAAATCCTCAATGACAGTAACGTATTCTGAATACTATGGATTACTTAATATATTATCAGGTTTGTACAACTACATTAATGTCTTATTGCGTTGTGATTTATTACTATTACTGAAGGTTACCATACCAATACCAACTAGATCTGAAATTTATTTCAAACCTAAAACCTTTAGTAAACAATTAAACAAATAAGAGTAAAAATGCAAGAATTTACTTGTAGCAATAAAATAATCTTCTACCTCTTTTAAGCTCTGCCCACACCTATACAGCTTTTTCTATGTGTATGGGCCTTTTGTCCACACGTAAACGGCATTTTGAATCATCTAAAACTGAGATTTTTTTAAACTCCTTCTTTGCATTTACGTGACGAGGAATACTGGGGTTCATCACGCAACGCGTCAAAAGTTGTGCGTCTTTTTCACGTCACTTTTTTCACGTCTTACTATTTGTGGTTTTACACACTTACACACACAGTTACTGTCCCCCATTTAGAAAGGCAGAGGCGTCATTATTTTATGTGTAAAGCGGTCCCTCGTTTATTGCGGCAGTTAGGTTCTAAAACTATCCCGCGATAGGTGACATCTGTACAGTAGTTATTATAGATGTTTGAAGCCCTCACTACAAGCTGTAGACACTTTCCTCAGACAGGTATGAACATTTTCACTCTTTTCTCGCTTGTTTAAACACAAAGTTCAAACCTTGTTAGAAAAATAAGTCCAGTATTATAGAATGAAACCAAAGATCAAACCCTGTTTTCAGATCATGGGAATAGAGCAGCTGCAGAGAATTCAACATTAATGAATCAATGGTGCGGAAGTAGGCGAAGCAAGAACAATGAGTCAAGTTTGACTTCTCTGACTGTTTGGCTTTGCTTAATGCGTCTTATAATCTGAAAAATGCGGTAACTTCTACCTTCCTTTAGCATGTCCAGAAGTCAAACTTTTGGTGCCATAGTTAGCGTCTTCCTCAGCCTTTTGGGAGCTACCGCAGGAGCCTCTGACGGTGCAAAAGCTTTCGTCAACATTGTTGTGTTTGTGGGGGAGAAAACTTACAAACATACAGCACTGCTAGCGATGGAGGATTTATGTAAATTTGACAAGCTGAACTCGTTCTGTACTGGACAGGAGACACGGCTCAAGGTTGATTGATAATGGTCTGCTGCAAATCAGGAAGCACAACACAATGAGTTGTAAGAAAAATAAAAGTGCATAATTGCACGGACCACACTGCCCACGAGGCTCCTGTCTTTAGGGCTATGCCTGTAACACTGCTCATATTGCCTTACTATTAAAATATCCATCCATCCATCCATCCATCCTCATCCGCTTTATCCGAAGTCGGGTCGCGGGGGCAGCAGCCTAAGCAGAGAAGCCCAGACCTCCCTCTCCCCAGCCACCTCCTCCAGCTCATCCGGGGAACACCAAGGCGTGCTTCCCAGGCCAGCCGAGAGATATAATCTCTCCAGCGTCCTGGGTCTGCCCGGGGCCTCCTCCCGGTGGGACATGCCCGAACACCTCACCCAGGAGGCGCCCAGGGGCATCCTTGTCAGATGCCCGAACCACCTCAACTGGCTCCTTTCGATGTGGAGGAGCAGCGGCTCTACTCTGAGCCCCTCCCGGATGGCCGAACTTCTCACCCTATCTCTAAGGGAGAGGCCAGCCACCCTTCGGAGGAAGCTCATTTCTGCCGCTTGTATCCGCGATCTCGTTCTTTCGGTCACTACCCACAGCTCGTGGCCATAGGTGAGGGTCGGGACGAGATCGACCGGTAAATTGAGAGCTTAGCTTTTACACTCAGCTCCCTCTTCACCACGACGGACCGGTGCAGCGTCCGCATCACTGCAGCCGCAGTACCAATCCGTCTGTCGATCTCCGGCTCCCTTCTCCCATCACTCGCGAACAAGACCCCGAGATACTTAAACTCCTCCACTTGGGGCAGGAACTCATCCCCGACCCGGAGTGGGCACTCCACCCTTTTCCGGCTGAGAACCATGGCCTCAGATTTGGAGGTGCTGATCCTCATTCCCGCTGCTTCACACTCGGCTGCGAACTGTTCCAGTGCGAGCTGGAGGCCCTCACCCGATGAAGCCAACAGAACCACATCATCCATAAAAAGCAGAGATGAGATTCTGAGGCCACCAAGTGAAAGCCCTCCGCCACTTGGCTGCGCCTAGAAATCCTGTCCATAAAAATTATGAACAGAATCGGTGATAAAGGGCAGCCCTGGCGGAGCCCATCACCCACCGGAAACGAGTCCGACTTATTGCCGGCAATGCGAACCAAACTCTTACAACGGTTGTATAGGGATCGAATGGCCCATAGCAATGGGCCAGACACCCCATACTCCCATAACACCTCCCACAGGACACCCGAGGGACACGGTCAAATGCCTTCTCCAAGTCCACAAAACACATGTAGACTGGTTGGGCAAACTCCCATGCACCCTCAAGTATCCTTGAGAGGATAAAGAGCTGGTCCAGTGTTCCGCGACCAGGACGAAAACCGCATTGTTCAACACTATTAAAATATTTTTTCAATAATAATTTTTACAAATATTTCTTAAAGCTCTAATGTGCAGCTGTCAGCTTACAAATAAACCGCAGCACAGAGCGCTCAAACACATCCATTCATTCACTTCTTCATAGATCTTTATCATCCATTCATGTGCTCATGTTTGTGACTGATGAAGGCGGCATTCGATTGGTCCATTTTGTGTGGAAGAAGAGAGAAATAGCAAATCAAAGGCCCCCTTTTATGTGAGTGTGGACAGAGACTGAAGCTGAGTGAACACAAAGTTTTCCCCCACATTGTCACAGCTGTCATCTCTGACTGCAGGTTTAGCTTTCATCAAGCCAGCTAACACAAAGAAAGCCTGCTTATGATCAAGCTGCTTCACTGTTAAGCTCCCTGTACAATTAAACAATTATACTAAAATTCATATACTGAAAAATGTTTCCACTGCTGACTTCAGGGAGCATCTCGTCTTCTGAAGAATTAATCATGTAAAGTATGTCGTGTACCTGAGCTGTGAGATATAAGGCAGACACTGCAGCAAACTCCTCACTTCACTCTCTTCATGTGAGCAGTCTCTCAGCTCCACTTGTTTCTTCTCTGGTTGGAGTTTCAGCACCTCCAGGAGGATGGAGGTCTTTCTCTCTGAGAGGTCTATGGACCAGACTGCAGGAGCTGACTGGAACACTGACTGTAATGATGGAAGGACACTCAGACCTGTTTTAGTCTGATAGTCCTTCACATGGGAGTACAGATCCAACAGGAAGTTAATCTGATATTGCTTCAGATCATCATCATCCATGTGTCTCTCATGAAAAGGACTGTTTTGTATGTGCACACTGATGCTAACAGCTCCAGGATCTTCTCTCCTGTCTGCTGCTCTCTCTCTGCTGCTGCACAGAACAGACTCACAAAGATCTTCGTTCTGTCTTCATCTGATGTCTCAGCATCAACTCTGGAACAATAAGAAGGAAACATTTAGTGATGATTTGATGTGAGCTGCATTAAAACAACCACACACTGCTGACACACTTTGCAATGTTTGTGAGTTTCATCTGGATCTTTGTTGATTTTCTGTCTTCAGTAAAATAAAACTTTGATAAAAATCAGAGTCTGTTTATTTCTTTGTAAGTCAGCAAACTCATAAATTGAGCAGAGGATCAAATAATTATGTCACTGCTGTAAAAGGTGGAACACTGTGTGAGAACAGCTGTAATACAGTGTTGTATTATTCATGTACATCAGAGTATTTTGAGAGTACAGATTTTATATTTGCTATGGTCACTGAATCCTGGTATTTCTTGGTTTAATGCAGTAACATGTCTGTTTTCTACAGGCTAATGTTTGATATGACAGGAAATGCTGTTTTGCGTTGGATTCTCTATGATGAAGGAGATGGCGAGCCACCTCTGAACCTGATCCCCTCCTTAGCCTGAGCAGCTGCTCTGAGTTTTCACTGTGCCAGAGGAGGAGGCCACGCCCCCTTTCCCAGCCTTTACCTGAGTTCACCTGTGAGAAAGCACAGCACCAAACAGCTTAGCTGCTGTGTTTCATTCAGGAGCACTTTGGAAGTGAACCTGACTGGACCTGTTTACTAAAACTGACTGACTACAAACCAGAGGAACCAACTACACAACTTCCAAACTCTTAAACATCCCAGAGACACTTTCCTGCATCATCAGGTGACTCCTTGTGATGAGGGAGCAGCTAAAGTAGCCTTGATCACTTCAATATCAACATCATGTTCGTGACGTTTACACTCGTCTGTGTGAAATATTCACTAGTGTTTGTGATCATTCACATTTGATTTGAAAGAAGAAGTTTCAGTACATTGAAGTTAAAGCTCTGAGTGGCTCCAGCTGCTCAGTGAGTCTCTTTCTCTCCTAAAGCCTCAAACAAACTCAGACTCTGGCCCTGCTCACATTTAATATTCTGCAAACCTTCAGTGAGTTATGTTTGCATTGTGTGATCAATATCTGTATGTTCTGTATCACTTTGTGCGTTTTCCTTTTCCTGTCATGAAGACAGCTCAGACCTGCTGGAGTCTCCAGGTCCTGCTGAGCTTTCAGTTTATGTGATAAATGCTTTGTCAGTCATAGATGGGCCTCACTTTAGACCAGCTCACACAACACACTTCACTAACAACCAGTAACTGTCTGAATTAACTCAGGAATATCTGTAACACATGTACAACTTTATAAAGTGTTAATCCATCATTGAAAGTATCAAACTGCTTTCATTAAACATGTTATATTTGAGCCTCTTCAGCAAAACTTCATCATGTGTATCCATGTTTATGATTGACATACTGAGGAGGAGCTTTATAAATGATGGAATAAGTTTTGACTCACACTCACTGATGCTGAAGAGTGTGCAGCTGTTATAAAGTGTTAGCAGCAAAACGCTAAACATCAACAATAAAGAAACACACAGAGGGAAACAACAACATCTACAACAGCAGCTTCACCTGCTGCTCACATCACACACGTGGAAATCACATATTTACTAACATTTGATAATTAATTCATTTAGATTTAGATTTGTTTACTTTACACTGAAAGTTTGTAAAATTAGACTAAATTAATATTTTCTGGTTCAGAAAAGTTTTAAACACAAAGATTCACATGTTAGTGACCACGTTGAGCCCCCTGTCAGTGTTTAGTTTCACCAGACTAGCTCTCTTTACCTGGCTATATCATCATGGTAACAGATGCTGAACACAGCCTGGTGTAGATCAGGTTATGTTCAGAGTGTCAGATTAAAATCAGCTGTAAGTGCCACATTTTCTCTGATTCTTTTATTTCCAGTCTGCTCTGAGCAGCGCAGTCTGTGAGCCACATGGTCACACAAGTTTCCATGTATGCAGCTGCTGATGCAGTGTGAAACAGATGTGGAGCCTAATCTGCTGCACATCTGTTTCACACATTACAACATCCATCAGTCTGTGTTTAGTCCATTTATCACAGAGAAGATCCACCAATAGCAGACAGGTCTGGCCCGGATCTGGTATCAAGCCGGCACTGCTGGCTGACTTCTAGCATGATAAGACGCATGTCATCCAGATATGGGCCAGGCCTAGATGACACTGTCTTTGTGATGACATGCCACATCTGGCTCGATTGAGGTTTGGTTTATTTAGCCCAGGTTCACAGAAAACAGGTCTGGCCTGGTTCTGGCATCAAGCTGGCACTTCTGACTGACTGGTGTCATGGCAGAGTGTATGTCAATCAGATGTGGGCCAGGTCAGGCAATGATGGCACTATTTATGTTCTTATTTTCCTTTTTTAGTTAGAAGACCCAAATGCCATGTTGCAATACTACACTGGTATGGTAGCCAACGTTTCAAATGCAGGTTTTTTGAGTGTACACTTTATCCAAAACCTAGTGAGAGTTCACTCATGTTTACCACTGGGAGGCTGTAGCTCAGGAGGTACAGCAAGTGGTTCGATCCTTGGCTTCTCCAGTCTCCGTGTCAAGAGTGTGAGTGTGTGCGAATGTAGTTAGGAAGCTGTTACATCCTGTGAGGCTGTGGGAGTGTGTGGGTGGGGTGTTTGCCCGCTCTCCCCGCCTCCTCCTCTCTTGCCACTCCTACCCCCTCTGTCTCTCTCACTCTCCTCTCTCCCCAGGACACAGCTGCTCTTGATTAGCCTCGTTTGCCACCTGACTCCTGTCAGCAATCACCACTGAGGCTATTTAAGCTCGGGGTGAGCTGTGAGCAAGGTGGTTTTTCCCTTGGTGGCTCTACACGGTTTTTGTGCTAGGTTTTGGACAGACAGCCTCCTTCTGACTAGTGAGTAGACGGTAGTGATGGCCAAATGAAGCTTTCTGAAGCACTGAAGCTTGTATTGAAAAACAGTTCATTACTCGAAGCTTTTCAACACAGTCCTCTCTGGTGACATCTGGTGGCCAAAAATATGAAGAGCAGCTTGAATCCACAAAATAAAACCAACTGCTTCCACTCTGCAGAGTGGAACTCTGTCTCATATTGGGCTGCTGTTGTGTTGCTTTGAACGCGTAGTTTTTGGTGTTAAAAATGTAGTTTATTTGTTTAATAAATAATTTTGACCAGTAAACTTTCTTTGTTTGAACATGCACCATGGTGTGGTCTTTCTTTGCTTGTGACTTCTTGATGTTGGTAAATACAATAATTGAAAAATACCACGTTACATATAACATACATATAATAATGCACATTATGCAGTATGCTTCTGCTGTGAGGTCCTGCCTCCATGTACTTATGCATTTAATCTCTAGACGGGTATATTTATAAATAATATTATATTAGGGAAATTTTCCTGTACATATTTTTGACCTGGGGTAGAATTGATTGTGAAATGGAAAGGAAAATGCTTATGAACTTGCAAAATTAAAACATGATGCATTTAAGGAAACCCTTTTTCATTTTTATTTAAGAAGAAAATTAGTTCCACTGTGCGATGGCGAACCTGTTCCTTTTCGTGGAGATAATTTCTCCTGCCTTAAGGACAATCCCTTCACATGGCACAGAAGAGGCTGGAGTGCAGAAAAACTGGTAGAGATGCAGTTATAGCTCCACAAACTATCAGCTAAAGAGAATAAATAAATTAAATTGCTGCACATTTTGTAGACTAACATTTTAAGATTATTTTTTAAAATAAAATATATCTTTTTATAACATTAAACGTTACGAGTCAAATGGAAGTTTTTCTAAAGTTATTTCATGATATTTATATTACCGTATTTTCACGACCATAAGACGCACTGTACTAAAAGGCGCAGTCTCAGTTATGTGTGCCATTACTGTATTTAACACACACATAAGGCGCACTGGATTATAGGGCGCATACAAGTACCGTATGCGTATTTAAAAATAAAGCGGGAGCAAAACAAAGTTTGGTACTCACATTTTTATCATCAATCAAACCCATCGAAGTCCTTATCCTCTGTGTCTGAATTGAACAGCTGCGCTAAATCTCCATCAAACATTCCAGGTTCACTTTCTTCACTGTCAGAGTCCCTTTCCGTGCCGTGCGGCTCCTCGGAAATGATGCCGGCTTTTGCGAAAGATCGAACAACAGTGCCAGCAGACATGTTAGCCCAAGCATCTACAATCCATTGGCAAATTGTGGCGTAACTCGCCCGGCGCTGCCTTCCACTCTTGGTGAAACTGTGGTCTCCATCGGTCATCCATCGCTCCCAGGCCGCTCGCAGCCTTACTTTGAACGGGCGGTTCACACCGATGTCCAGCGGTTGGAGTTCCTTTGTCAGGCCTCCCGGAATGACAGCAAGCTCACAGTTCATTTGTTTCACTAGTTTTTTCACATCGGCTGTGAGATGGGCACGCATAGAGTCACAGATTAAGAGCGATGGTGATGCATGGAAAACCACCTGGTCTCCTTACATACACCTCCCTCAGCCACTCTTTCATCATTTCCTCATCCATCCAGCCCTTTTCATTTGCCTTAATGATGATTCCTGCTGGAAACTTCTCTTTAGGCAAAGTCTTTCGCTTAAAAATCACCATAGGCGGCAGTTTCTGTCCATTAGCATGGCAGCCAAGCAAAACAGTAAAGAAGACTTTTCATACCCCACAGCGTATCGCTACCGTGCTGGTCCCCTTCTTCTCCACAGTGTGACTCACGGGATGTCAAAAGTGAGCGGGACCTCGTCCATGTTTGTGATGTGGCTGGGCTGGATGTTTTTGTCGCCGATGTGTTTGCTGCAGTAGGAGCGGAAGATGGCCAGCTTTTCCTTATAATCTGCTGGAAGTTGCTGCGCTACCGTAGTCCTGGTCCAGATGGAAAAATGGCACCGTTTCATAAAACGAAAGCACCAAGACGGGCCTCCTTGGAAATGTTCAATGTTCATCTCTTCAGCTAGTGAAACTGCTTTTAGCCGAATGGTGACCGTCGAAACGCTTCTCCCGCTCGTTCTTTGCTCGATGATCCACTGCTCGAGTCTTTCCTCCAACTCGGGCCACCTCGCCTTATGTCCGCGGAAACTCAGCTGCGTTTTCTTGACCTGCCGGAGCTTGTTTTCTAGCTTCCTCCATTTGCGAACCATCGATTCGTTAATCTTAAATTCTCTCACCGCTGCTCGATTTCCATGTTCCTCCGCGTAGCTGATGGCCTTCAGTTTAAACTGTGCTTCGTAAGCGTGTCTCTTTGCCATTTTCAGGGTTGTTAAAACAACGATGTCCTGCATAACGCACATACCTGTTCTTTTATACAGGTATGTGCGATAAAGTCAACGCCCACACTTCACCCTTTAGCGTTCTCATGGTGTTCTCTACTACGTCCTCATTACAACACACAGGGCGCACTGCGCTATAGGGCGCGCCGTACTTTTTGAAGAAAATCTAAGACTTTTAAGTGCACCTTATGGTCGTGAAAATACGGTATGAAAAGCAGATTTTTTACATTTTAAGTTTTTCCCGTTTTCAGATGAAATAAACACGCACAAAACAAAAGCAAACAGCCAGAACACAAAGCTGGAAAACCCACCCGATTGACCAGAATCAACTCAAAACACTCCCACACAACAGAACCAAATCTCTCAGTAGAATGATCAGTGGTTCGCTATCTGCCACCATCAAAACATTACACAAATCCCGCAAATGATTCACTTCGTTCCATTTGAATCAGGTACCGAAGCAGTTACGTGCGTAATGAAGCTTCGGACGTCACTGGTCACGTGACTTTTGCCAAACGAAGCAAGCCTCGACACAGTGCTTCTGAACCAGTGTGTTGTTTTTTTCGACACACACTCCGGAGCGTCAGCTTCAAGCGGGCCATCACTAGTAGACGGGCTTGTGGGCCCTGAGAGTATCTCCCTGTGGTGAGGAGTAAAGTAGGAAGTGTGTGTAACCCAGTGTTAAAAACGGGATTAAAAGCATAAATATTAATACTCATTTGATTAAAATACTAATTTCATAATGGTAATAAATATTGATGAAAAGAACTTAAATATAATAAATACTGATAAAAAGCATGTAAACATAAGTTTAATTAATATGTACCGTACGTATGTATATGTAATATATAAATGGTGTGGGGGCAGGACTTAGTCCTGTGGAGTGTGTTTGTTAGATCCACTGAGCGACCAATCATTGGCGGTCTGACCCTTCCCCCAGTCTGTGTGCGCTGCTCAGACACCTGTGTGTGCCTGCGTGTGCCAGTCAGAAACGCCAGAGACACAGACGGTGAAAGATCCGGTTACCCGTGCGGTGAAGAAGCTAGCTGGATAGTAAAAGTCCTGTTTTTGGTGGAAATAATAAGAGTGATACTGTATTCCAGAGGCCGTGAGCCAGCGTGATCACTCTGAAGACTAATATAATACCAATATATTTGAACATCTAAATGCATCTGCATGCAACATCACTATTAATAATGAAATGGTAATGATGATTATAAAAATATACAAAAATATCTTCCTCTTCCTGACACCGTGTAGCATTTGTTGCTTCACATGGTAAGTCCCAGGCAGTGCACGTGCGCTAGCATAGCATGCTACTTACCGCTAGCTCCGATGCTAACGTCCGCTAGCCATTTTGCAATGAAAGTGCCTTTTTCCGAGGCTAAAGCCATTAGCACTGAGTCTGCTGCACTTTATACGAAATGTTCTTTAAAGGTTCATGTCACATTACTGTGGTATTGATGTATAATGTATGGTTTTGTGCGAAGTTATGTTAGCACATGTTCACTTTTCTCATGGTGCTAATTATAGTTCTGCACACTGAGTATTAGCAACGTGAAATTAAGTGCCTTCACCTGCACTTTACTTAGCTGAAACTTGATAAGTCTCAAGCCAATGTGTGTTTTAATGCACTGCTGAGCTATTTTGTATTATTTTAAATGTGTGTTTCCTATGCACTTTTTGCCCTTGAAATTAGAATATTTTGAAAGAAATTTAGAAACACTACAAGCAACTAGTGGTAGTAATAAGTTATAGACATGGTAGCTAAATGTTGAACTACTGTGTTCTGGCCTGGTCCCCAGGTCAGGTTTTTTTTCCCCTTTGCTTATTTGGATTGGATTGGTTTTGAGGACCTGAGAAGAATCGAGGATCCCTTTTCCAGTACTGGATGGCGAGCCCAGCCCAAAGAGCCGGATGAACTGGTAGATTGTAACCCGACTGGTTACAAACACACTGAGTGACTATTGAACATTGACAGACTGAAATTGACTTTAAGAAAGGACACAAAAGTCAATATATCCTTGGGTCGACCATTTGTGGGGTTTATTTTATTTTATTGTGTTTTCAAGAAGCGCTCTACCTTTGTTAATCGTGCACAACCTGCTAAATTTTAATAATTGCTAATAAATGCAATTGTGTTTCCTACACCTACTGTGTACAAGTCCTCTGTTGTCATACACCCTTGGCTCCTACTGAATCTAGAACCTGTCTGATTTGGCCCATATTTCCCTTCTGTCCTCGCACTGTGGTTAAAGGTAACTATACTGCCTGTACTACATACAAAGAAGGCAAGAAGTAGCACCACCAGTGTTACACAAGTTACATGTGGGAAGTGCCTCCTTCTTTGTTTAGTAGTTTTCTTGTCTTTGTTGCTGCGAGTGTTTCCTTTGTTTTTTGGCATTAAAGGTAAAACGGCGTTGCCGGCTCTTTAAGTTAATGTCATTTGTAACAAAACTATATTATTTGTAATAAAACTATATTATTGTAGAACAACTCTGTGTGTTTTCCTTTTCATTCTGTTTCCGGACCCATTAGTTACTGGTCCCCTCACTCGCACGCCTAGACCCCTTCGGAGGGGACGTAACAATGTGGGGGCTCGTCCGGGATATGAATGGAAGGAACAGCAGTTGAGTTTTAGTGAGTTGTTTGCCGGTGGCCTGTTTAGTTGCATGGTATCTGCTGCGCTCTCTCCAGTTAGCACAGGGAGTGTCTAGCTGAGCGTAAGCTCCTCCTTCAGGCACTCATTTTTATTTTGCCTTTTTATTTTCGGAGTAATCCCGGGTGGGGATTAGTTCCCTGTCGGGGGTAGGCTTGTCGGTGCTTTGTGCACTTGATGCTTAGCCTTTAAAGTTGCCTCGAGCCTGGTACACTCCAGAAGCTAACTAGGCTAAGATTTTAGTAGGTAGGTAGGTCTGGGGAGAGGGTCGGTGGTATTTTTATTTATTGGTTAACCTGTGGCCACACATATTTCCCACCTGTTTTTCATTTGTGTATTGGAGGTGGAGCTTCTTTGTTGTTATTGTTAGCCTCAGATAGTTTTTTGTTTTAGTTCTGATGGCTACCTTTGATATTGCTGTGTTTAAGGAAAACCCTTTGCTTGTCCAGCTGGACGCCTGTAGGAAGAGGGATTTGCATGAGGTGGCATCATTTTATAGCATTTCTGTCTCCACAGCTCTGCGTAAGGCTGAGCTGAAAGTTGCTCTTGTGTCTGCCAGTCCACTTGAGCATGGTGAAGCATCTCAGCCTGTTCCGCAGGTGCCAGCTCAAGCTGTAGGTCCATCGGTGTCTACACCTGTTGCTCAGGGGTTGCCTGAGGACCAACCCATGACATTGCCTCGCTTTGAACCTCTCTCCATTGAATCAAGTGTAGGCTCGAAGCAGGATGCTAAGCTCCGTGTTCGCCTGGCTCGTCTCCAGTTGGAAAAGGAGGACTGTGAGAGGGAGTTCCAGTTAAGGAAGGAGTTGGAGCTTAGGCGTTTAGTTGCAGAGCTTGCCAGAGCCAGGGAGGTTGAATTGTAAAAGGTGGAGGTGGAGGCGGAGACAGCTGTTAAGTTGCGGCAGCTGGAACTCCAGCAGCCTTCCCTTCTTCCGACTGCCTCCATTCGCCAGGCAGACACACCGTTTGATGTAGGAAAAAACAGTCGTCTGGTTCCAGTGTTCCGAGATACTGAGGTTGACAGCTACTTTGAATCGTTTGAACGGATAGCCACAGCTTTGCACTGGCCACGGGATTCGTGGGCCATTTTGCTCCAATGTAAGCTGGCAGGTAAGGCTCAAGAAGTTTGTTCCTCGTTGTCAGCTGAGGACAGCTTGGACTATGACAAGCTGAAAAGTGCTATCCTGCTGGCTTATGAGCTGGTTCCAGAAGCCTATAGGCAGCGTTTCCGGGGGTTGAAAAGGGGACAGGGTCAGTCTTATCTTGATTTTGCCAGGGAAGAAGGTGTTCTTTTCGATCGGTGGTGTGCGGCCTGCAAAGCCACTGACCTGGGTTCGATCCGGGAACTAATGCTCATAGAGGAATTTAAGAACTGCATTGCCGAGCACATTGCAGTAAATATTAATGAACAAAAGGTTTCCTCACTACAGCAGGTGGCGACATTGGCTGATGAGTTCACGCTCGTCCACAAAACCAGTGTCAGCAGGTATGACAGACGCGATGCCCCAGTAAAGGCTAGTGAGGTGCCAGTTGCACAGCACTCGAAGTGTGAGGTACCTGTGTCTCGTCCCAAGGCAGACCGGAAGTGTTTTTTCTGTTTTAAGTCTGGCCATTTGATCGCAGATTGTGAAGCTTATAAACGGAAACAATCAGTCTCAACTTCACATAAACCAAAAGGGGTGGGGCTGATTAAAACCATGCCCCCTGTCAGTAGGCCCCCCTCCCCTGAGACCCCGGATGAGTGTTTTAAGCCCTTCATTTTTAAGGGGACAGTTTCGCTGTCTGGTAAGCCCGAGGACAAGCGTGAAGTGACCGTTCTGCGTGATACTGGTGGCTCACAGTCCCTCATACTAGCCAGTGTGCTTAAGTTTGATCAGAAGTCTGACTGTGACGCTAGCATCATTGTGAGAGGTGTTGGGATGAGTTTTGTGCCTGCTCCCCTCCATCGTATTTGGGTGCAGAGTGAGCTGGCAAGTGGTTTCTTTTCAGTGGGTGTGCGGCCTTCTTTCCCGATTAATGGGGTGGATTTTATAATGGGAAATGATATAGCGGGTGGGAAAGTTTATCCTACCCTGAGGTGACCAACAATCCTGTTATAGAGCCTGTGTTAGATGCCCTCAGCCAGCAGCACCGGATGTGTTCCCGGTGAGCGTTCTGACTCGTTCACGTGCCCAGCAACAAGGTGGGGGGGTTGATTTGTCAGAATCAGTGATTGGCTCTATTCTAGAGAAGGATGTGATGCTCTGTACTGATGAGGGAGATAATGGAGCCGTAGAGTCGGCTCAAAGTGTGGTTGAGCCAGCTCCTGAGTCTGGAGCGCCTTTTCTGCTTACCCGGGAAGCACTTGTGAAGGCTCAGAAAGAAGACCCTTCATTAGTTAAGTGTTTTACCGCTGCAGCTCAGGATAAGGGTGGTGAGGGGAGCAAGAAGCAGACATTTTTTGTTTGGGAAGGTTTATTGATGCGCAAGTGGACCCCAAGGCCTGGAGAAGACTGGAGTACAGTGCGGCAGATAGTGGTTCCGACAAGTCTGCGGCGGCATGTGCTACAGTTAGCACATGATCATTCGTGGTCAGGTCATTTGGGTGTCACCAAAACGTATGACCGTATACTGCAGCATTTCTTTTGGCCGGCAATGAAAGCAGATGTAGTGCAGTTTTGTAACACCTGTCACACTTGCCAGCTTGTGGGTAAACCGAACCAGGCGGTGCCCCCGCCCCCACGCCCTATCCCTGCTGTCGGTGAACCATTTGAGCATATCCTGGTAGACTGTGTTGGCCCCTTACCAAAGACGCGGGCAGGAAATCAGTTCTTGTTAACCATAATGTGTGTGTCCACTTGATTCCCCGAGGCAATTCCGCTGTGGAGAATCACCACAACAAGCATCACCAAAGCACTAGTCAAATTCTTTACCACATTTGGCCTCCCGAAAACTGTGCAGACAGATCAGGGCACCAATTTCACGTCCAGGGATTTTAAGCGGACTTTACAGTCCTTTGGAGTTTCTCATTCTGTGTCTAGTGCTTATCACCCAGAGTCACAGGGTGCACTTGAGCGGTGGCATCAAACTCTTAAGGCAATGTTGAGTAAGTATTGCCATGACACAGGAAAAAGCTGGGATGAGGGGGTCCCTTTTGTATTGTTCGCTATACGTGATGCGAAGCAGGAGTCTTTGGGGTTCAGCCCAGCTACCCTGGTGTTTGGACGTGATGTGCGGGGTCCACTAAAGGTGCTGAAGGAGAGTTTTCTCAGCGGTTGTGTGCCTAAAACTAATGTGGTGGAGTTTGTAAAAACATGCAAGGACAGGTGGCAACGGGCTACTTTGTTAGCAAAAGAGGCTCTCTGTGTATCCCAGGCACACATGAAAAGACGATTTGATCAAAAAGCAGTGGAAAGACCGTTCCAGCCTAGGGACAAAGTTCTTGTGTTGTTGCCCATGCCTAGTTCTGCCCTCATGGCTCGTTTCTCAGGCCCCTATGTGATAGTGAAAAAAGTGTCTGACACCAACTATATTCTCAACACCCCAGAAGGCAATCAGACACCGCTGGGACGGCTGTCCCCGGTTCAGTCCCTGTTACCCTGCTAAGTGTAGAAGTTAAGGGTGATGATGATCTGGGTACCCTTTCTGAGGGACAGCAATGTGGGCGGTGTCTGATTGCGTTCTGGGGTGTTGAGAATATAGTTGGTGTCAGACACTTTTTTCACTATCACATAGGGGCCTGAGAAACGAAATCAGACACCGCTGGGACGGCTGTCCCCGGTTCAGTCCCTGTTACCCTGCTAAGTGTAGAAGCTAAGGGTGATGATGATCTGGGTACCCTTTCTGAGGGACAGCAATGTGGGCGGTTGTCGAATTCTGTTTTTTTAGCTAAGGCCGAGACCCACCTGTCTCATCTTCCTCCGTCCCAGTGCAAAGATGTACTTGGCTTGTTGCACTCCTACCCATCTCTCTTTAGTGACGTACCCTCCCGTACTAATGTTTGTGAGCATGACATTGATGTTGGTGACGCAGCCCCAATCAAGCAGCATGCATACCGCTGCCCCATCGCCAAACATGAGGTGATGAAAAAGGAAGTTGAGTACTTAGTAGAAAACGGCTTGGCACAACCTAGTTGTAGCCCCTGGAGCTCCCCATGTCTACTGACGCCCGAGTCTGATGGCACACCCCGTTTCTGCACAGATTATTGGAAGGTAAATGCTGTAACGGTCTCTGACTCGTTTCCGCTTCCTCGTATGGAAGACTGCATTGACAGCATAGGCCCTGCCAAATTCATCACTAAACTCGATCTCCTTAAAGGCTACTGGCAGGTGCCTCTCACTTCCAGAGCTTCAGATATTTCTGCATTTGTCACCCCTGACCACTTCATGCAATATACAGTAATGGCCTTCGGCATGAAAAATGCCCCAGCTACCTTTTAACGTTTGATGCAGTTGGTGTTGGGAGATGTGCCCCAGTGCAATGTGTATCTAGATGATGTAGTGCTATACACAGACACGTGGGCAGATCATATGTCCCTCCTGAGGACAGTGTTTCAGCGGCTAGCCGAGGCCTCGTTGACCCTCAATCTCGCTAAGTGTGAGTTTGGTAAGGCAACAGTCACTTCTAAGTAAGCAGGTGGGGTTTGGACAGGTCCGCCCGGTGGAGGCGAAGATTGCTGCAATCCTGGACTACCCGATTCCAACCACCAGACGGGAACTAAGGCGGTTCCTAGGTATGACTGGATATTACCGGTGTTTCTGTAAGAACTTTTCTGCGGTCGTGACTCCGCTAACCAAACTGTGTAGCCCAAAGGTGCCTTTTGAATGGTCAGCTGAGTGCCAGCATGCCTTTGAGTCGGCAAAATCCTTCCTGTGCAGCACCCCTGTCTTGGCGGCTCCTAACTTCTCTCGACCCTTTAAGCTAGAGGTCGATGCCAGTGCCACCGGAGCCGGGGCAGTTCTACTGCAGGATGATGAGGAGGGTGTGTGCCATCCGGTCTGTTACTTCTCTGCGAAGTTCAAACACCATCAGCTGAACTACTCTACCATAGAGAAGGAAGCCTTAGCTCTGCTTCTAGCTCTGCAGCATTTCGCAGTGTATGTGGGCTCTAGCGCTTCCCCGGTGACCGTGTTCACAGATCACAATCCCCTCGTTTTTCTGAACCGGATGTACAACCACAACCAGCGACTGATGCGCTGGGCACTCCTGGCCCAGGATTATAATCTGGTGATCAAACACAAACAAGGTACTGACAATATAGTGGCTGATGCACCCTCACGCAGCTCACAATAAGGTGTTGTTTTGGTAGAGCTTTAATGTAAGGGGGGAATGTTACATCCTGTGAGGCTGTGGGAGTGTGTGGGTGGGGTGTTTGCCCGCCTCTCCCGCCTTCTCCTCTCTTGCCACTCCTACCCCTCTCTCTCTCTCTCTCTCCTCTCTCCCCAGGACACAGCTGCTCTTGATTAGCCTCGTTTGCCACTTGACTCCTGTCAGCAATCACCTCTGAGGCTATTTAAGCTGGGGTGAGCTGTGAGCAGGGTGGTTTTTCTCTCGGTGGCTCTACACGGTTTTTGTGCTAGGTTGTGGACAGACAGCCTCCTTCTGACTAGTGAGTAGACGGGCTTGTGGCCCTGAGAGTGTCTCCCCGTGGTGAGGAGTAAAGTAGGAAGTGTGGGAAGTGCCTCCCTTCTTTGTTTAGTAGTTTTCTTGTCTTTTGTTGCTGCGAGTGTTTCCTTTGTTTTTTTTGGCATTAAAGGTAAAACGGCGTCTTTAAGTTAATGTCATTTGTAATAAAACTATATTATTATAGAACAACTCTGTGTGTTTTCCTTTTCATTCTGTTTCCGGACCCATTTGTTACTGGTCCCCTCACTCGCACGCCTAGACCCCTTCGGAGGGGACGTAACAGAAGCACTTAGTTTAGAGAACGTGTGTGATTGGTTGAATGTAGCTTGTTGTATAGAGACCTTTGAGTAATCCAAGAGAGTAGAAAAGTGGTTCATAGAAAACAGGTCTGGCCTGGATCTGGCATCAAGCTGGCACCTCTGACTGACTGGTGTCATGGTAGAGTGTATGTCAACCAGATGTGGGCCAGGTCAGGCAATGATGGCACTATTTATGTTCTTATTTTCCTATTTTAGTTAGAAGACCCAAATGCCATGTTGCAATACTACACTGCTATGGTAGCCAATGTTTCAAATGCAGGTTTTTTGAGTGTACACTTTATCCAAAACCTAGTGAGAGTTCACTCATGTTTACCACTGGGAGGCTGTAGCTCAGGAGGTACAGCAAGTGGTTCGATCCTTGGCTTCTCCAGTCTCCGTGTCAAGAGTGTGTGCGAATGTAGTTAGGAAGCACTCAGTGTAGAGAACGTGTGTGATTGGTTGAATGTAGCTTGTTGTATAGAGACCTTTGAGTAATCCAAGAGAGTAGAAAAGTGCTATTTAAGAATCAGTACATCCACTGTCTAAACAGGGTTTCGTCATGTTGCTTTTGTACTATTATGTTCAGGCACATGTTGTTATTACATGGCTTGATTAAGACACACATTAGGCTGACACCTGGAGCCAGAGCTGAAACTGTTCTGGGCCAGCACAGGAGCACCAGTGAGTTTGCAACAGTTCTTGTGCTGGACCATGTGTGGCCCACATCTGGCAAACCACATCTGGGCCACCAAAGGACCACCATTCTTTGCACCGTGTGGGCCAGATCCAGGCCATACCAATTTTGCTATGTGGGAACACTCTCTGCTACATGAGCTCAGTCACATGCTCACCTTCATTCATACAACTTACATCAACTTATTGAATTGAACATGAAATCAGCTCATTTCTACACCTATCAAAGATAATCCAATCCAACCTTTCTGATGAGAACATCTTTATTTTAGATCCTGTTGTCCTGTTTCAGCATTAAAAGTCATCTGATATTCATAGGAAATAACCACAAGTCAAAATCATCACTTTACAATTCATGGAGTTTCAAATATTTCCATCACTTGTTTTCACAGCACATCTTTTCTTACAGATTTTTGACTCGTGTGAAGAACATGTTATTTACCTGAGCTGTGAGATATAAGGCAGACACTGCAGCAAACTCCTCACTTCACTCTCGTCATGTGAGCAGCCTCTCAGCTCCACTTGTTTCTTCTCTGGTTGGCGTTTCAGCACCTCCAGGAGGATGGAGGTCTTTCTCTCTGAGAGGTCTATGGACCAGACTGCAGGAGCTGACTGGAAAAGTGACTGTAATGATGGAAGGACACTCAGACCTGTTTTAGTCTGATAGTCCTTCACATGGGAGTACAGATCCAACAGGAAGTCACTCTGATATTGCTTCAGATCATCATCTTCATCCATGCGTCTCTCATGAAGAGGGAATGTTTGATATGTGCACACTGATGCTAACAGCTCCAGGATCTTCTCTCCTGTCTGCTGCTCTCTCTCTGCTGCTGCACAGAACAGACTCACAAAGATCCTGATTTCATCATCTTGAGTCTCCAAATAAACACTGGAACAATAAGAAGGAAACATTTAGTGATGATTTGATGTGAGCTGCATAAAAACAGCCACACACTGCTGATGCACTTGTCCATGTGTGTCCTGTTTATAATGAAACAGCCAGTGTTGGTAAGGTTACTTTTAAAATGTATTCCACTACAGATTACAGATTACATGCCCCAAAATGTATTTTGTAACGTATTTCATTACAAAATCCTCAATGACAGTAACGTATTCTGAATACTATGGATTACTTAATATATTATCAAGATTTTACAACTACATTGTCTTATTGCGTTGTGATTTATTACTATTACTGAAGGTTACTCACCATACCAATACCAACTCGATTTGAAATTTATTTCAAACCTAAAACCTTTAGTAAACAATTAAACAAATAAGAGTAAAAATGCAAGAATTTACTTGTAGCAATAAAATAATCTTCTACCTCTTTTAAGCTCTGTCCACACCTATACAGCTTTTTCTATGTGTATGGGCCTTTTGTCCACACGTAAACGGCATTTTGAATCATCTAAAACTGAGATTTTTTTAAACGCCTTCTTTGCATTTACGTGGACAAGGAATACGGGGTTCATCACGCAACGTCAAAAGTTGTGCGTCTTTTTTCACGTCACTTTTTTCACGTCTTACTATTTGTGGTTTTTACACACTTACACACACAGTTACTGTCCCCCCATTTAGAAAGGCAGAGGCGTCATTATTTTATGTGTAAAGCGGTCCCTCGTTTATTGCGGCAGTTAGGTTCTAAAACTATCCCGCGATAGGTGACATCTCAAACACACAATAATAACATGGACTGAACCACCACTCACAACCACTAGCACTTTATATAGCCTCTGTAGAAATTATCCACACCCTCACTTATCTTAACTGCACTACTGTATAGCTCTGTGTAAATAATCATTCTGTACATACAATAATTTTTAATCCTACAACTGTTTACAACTTGCATAGTTCCCATTTCTGTATAACTGTATAACTCAGATTTCTGTAAAGTTATTTATTTCATATTCTGTATAGTTTTTCATATTTATATCCTGTTCATATCCTGTACATAGCTTGTACTCAGTACAGCCTGTACATACCTATAATTATAGAATATTCACAACATACTTCATATCGTGTACATTATAACATACCATAATAGACCCATTTCTGTAATATACTTACATATCTATATTATTGCTAATATATATTGTAATATATCTATATCACTAAAGCACTTCTGGATGGATGCAAACTGCATTTCGTTGTTCTGTACCTGTGCATGTGCAATGACAATAAAGTTGAATTCTATTCTATTCTATTCTATTCTATCTGTACAGTAGTTATTATAGATGTTTGAAGGCTGTAAAAGCCCTCACTACAAGCTGTAGACACTTTCCTCAGACAGGTATGAACATTTTCACTCTTTTCTCGCTTGTTTAAACACAAAGTTCAAACCTTGTTAGAAAAATAAGTCCAGTATTATAGAATGAAACCAAAGATCAAACCCTGTTTTCAGATCATGGGAATAGAGCAGCTGCAGAGAATTCAACATTAATGCATCAATGGTACGGAAGTAGACGAAGCAAGAAGAATGAGTCAAGTTTGACTTCTCTGACTGTTTGGCTTTGCTTAATGCGTCTTATAATCTGAAAAATGTGGTAACTTCTACCTTCCTTTAGCATGTCCAGAAGTCAAACTTTTTGGTGCCATAGTTAGCGTCTTCCTCAGCCTTTTGGGAGCTACCGCAGGAGCCTCTGACGGTGCAAAAGGTTTCGTCGACATTGTTGTGTTTGTGGGGGAGAAAACTTACAAACATACAGCACTGCTAGCGATCGAGGATTTATGTAAATTTGACAAGCTGAACTCGTTCTGCACTGGACAGGAGACACGGCTCAAGGTTGATTGATAATGGTCTGCTGCAAATATTTTTTCAATAATAACTTTTACAAATATTTCTTACAGCTCTAATGTGCAGCTGTCAGCTTACAAATAAACCGCAGCACAGAGCGCTCAAACACATCCATTCATTCACTTCTTCATAGATCTTTATCATCCATTCATGTGCTCATGTTTGTGACTGATGAAGGCGGCATTCGATTGGTCCATTTTGTGTGGAAGAAGAGAGAAATAGCAAATCAAAGGCCCCCTTTTATGTGAGTGTGGACAGAGACTGAAGCTGAGTGAACACAAAGTTTTCCCCCACATTGTCACAGCTGTCATCTCTGACTGCAGGTTCAGCTTTCATCAAGCCAGCTAACAGAAAGAAAGCCTGCTTATGATCAAGCTGCTTCACTGTTAAGCTCCCTGTACAATTAAACAATTATACTAAAATTCATATACTGAAAAATGTTTCCACTGCTGACTTCAGGGAGCATCTCGTCTTCTGAAGAATTAATCATGTAAAGTATGTCGTGTACCTGAGCTGTGAGATATAAGGCAGACACTGCAGCAAACTCCTCACTTCACTCTCTTCATGTGAGCAGCCTGTCAGCTCCACTTGTTTCTTCTCTGGTTGGAGTTTCAGCACCTCCAGGAGGATGGAGGTCTTTCTCTCTGAGAGCTTTATGGACCAGACTGCAGGAGCTGACTGGAAAACTGACTGTAATGATGGAAGGACACTCAGACCTGTTTTAGTCTCACAGTCCTTCACATGGGAGTACAGATCCAACAGGAAGTCACTCTGATATTGCTTCAGATCATCATCCATGTGTCTCTCATGAAGAGGGAATGTTTGATATGTGCACACTGATGCTAACAGCTCCAGGATCTTCTCTCCTGTCTGCTGCTCTCTCTCTGCTGCTGCACAGAACAGACTCACAAAGAACCTGACTGCTTTACGACGAAGTGACCTCAGAGGAAGAACACTGGAACAACAAGAAGGAAACATTCAGTGATGATTTGATGTGAGCTGCATAAAAACAGCCACACACTGCTGATGGACTCCATCTGGTCCATGTTTCCTGTACATAATGACGCTCCATGTTAAATATAACATAAAAGAGGGAGACATATCATCTCAGTTACAGCACTTAACTAATTTATTAGTCCTAAAAACAAGAAAACAAATATTTTAGAAATTTGTCAAAATTCCACTTTTAAAAGCTTCTTTAAATCAAGAAGAGACTGTAAAACTTTATTTGAATTTAAGCTTAAATTAATAGAAAAAGTTGTTTTCTGCTTTCTTTGTAAAGTAACTATATACTCTGTGTATACTGCATGTGGTGAACGCATGTTCTCCATCAAAACTGTTCACTAAGCTTCTGAATACAATCTGACTTACCTGAGCTGTGAGATATAAGGCAGACACTGCAGGAAACTCCTCACTTCACTCTCTTCATGTGAGCAGCGTCTCAGCTCCACTTGTTTCTTCTCTGGTTGGAGTTTCAGCACCTCCAGGAGGATGGAGGTCTTTCTCTGAGAGATCTATGGACCAGACTGCAGGAGCTGACTGGAACACTGACTGTAATGATGGAAGGACACTCAGACCTGTTTTAGTCTCATAAGAGTACAGGTCCAGGAGGAAGTCACACCATTTCTCTTTAAGAGGACTGTTTCTGTATCTGCACACTGATGCTAACAGCTCCAGGATCTTCTCTCCTGTCTGCTGCTCTCTCTCTGCTGCTGCACAGAACAGACTCACAAAGATCTTCGTTCTGTCTTCATCTGATGTCTCAGCATCAACTCTGGAACAATAAGAAGGAAACATTCAGTGATGATTTGATGTGAGCTGCATTAAAACAACCACACACTGCTGACACACTTTGTAATGTTTGTGAGTTTCATCTGGATCTTTGTTGATTTTCAGTCTTCAGTAAAATAAAACTTTGATAAAAATCAGAGTCTATTTCTTTGGAAGTCAGCAAACTCATAAATTGAGCAGAGGATCAAATAATTATGTCACTGCTGTAAAAAGGTAGAACACTGTGTGAGAACAGCTGTAATACAGTGTTGTATTATTCATGTGCGTCAGAGTATTTTGAGAGTACAGATTTTATACTTGCTATGGTCACTGAATCCTGGTATTTCTTGGTTTAATGCAGTAACATGTCTGTTTTCTACAGGCTAATGTTTGATATGACAGGAAATGCTGTTTGCGTTGGATTCTCTATGATGAAGGAGATGGCGAGCCACCTCTGAACCCGATCACCTCCTTAGCCTGAGCAGCTGCTCTGAGTTTTCACTGTGCCAGACGAGGAGGCCACGCCCCTTTCCCAGCCTTTACCTGAGTTCACCTGTGAGAAAGCACAGCACCAAACAGCTTAGCTGCTGTGTTTCATTCAGGAGCACTTTGAAGTGAACCTGACTGGACCCGTTTACTAAAACTGACTGACTACAAACCAGAGGAACCAACTACACAACTTCCAAACTCTTAAACATCCCAGAGACACTTTCCTGCATCATCAGGTGACTCCTTGTGATGAGGGAGCAGCTAAAGTAGCCTTGATCACTTCAATATCAACATCGTGTTCGTGACGTTTACACTCGTCTGTGTGAAATATTCACTAGTGTTTGTGATCATTCACATTTGATTTGAAAGAAGAAGTTTCAGTACATTGAAGTTAAAGCTCTGAGTGGCTCCAGCTGCTCAGTGAGTCTCTTTTTCTCCTAAAGCCTCAAACAAACTCAGACTCTGGCCCTGCTCACATTTAATATTCTGCAAACCTTCAGTGAGTTATGTTTGCATTGTGTGATCAATATCTGTATGTTCTGTATCACTTTGTGCGTTTTCCTTTTCCTGTCATGAAGACAGCTCAGACCTGCTGGAGTCTCCAGGTCCTGCTGAGCTTTCAGTTTATGTGATAAATGCTTTGTCAGTCATAGATGGGCCTCACTTTAGACCAGCTCACACAACACACTTCACTAACAACCAGTAACTGTCTGAATTAACTCAGGAATATCTGTAACACATGTACAACTTTATAAAGTGTTCATCCATCATTGAAGAAGTATCAAACTGCTCTCATTAAACATGTTATATTTGAGCCTCTTCAGCAAAACTTCATCATGTGTATCCATGTTTATGATTGACATACTGAGGAGGAGCTTTATAAATGATGGAATAAGTATTGACTCACACTCACTGATGCTGAAGAGTGTGCAGCTGTTATAAAGTGTTAGCAGCAAAACGCTAAACATCAACAATACAGAAACACACAGAGGGAAACAACAACATCTACAACAGCAGCTTCACCTGCTGCTCACATCACACACGTGGAAATCACATATTTACTAACATTTGATAATTAATTCATTTAGATTTAGATTTGTTTACTTTACACTGAAAGTTTGTAAAATTAGACTAAATTAATATTTTCTGGTTCAGAAAAGTTTTAAACACAAAGATTCACATGTTAGTGGCCACGTTGAGCCCCTGTCAGTGTTTAGTTTCACCAGACTAGCTCTCTTTACCTGGCTATATCATCATGGTAACAGATGCTGAACACAGCCTGGTGTAGATCAGGTTATGTGCAGAGTGTCAGATTAAAATCAGCTGTAAGTGCCACATTTTCTCTGATTCTTTTATTTCCAGTCTGCTCTGAGCAGCGCAGTCTGTGAGCCACATGGTCACACAAGTTTCCATGTATGCAGCTGCTGATGCAGTGTGAAACAGATGTGGAGCCTAATCTGCTGCACATCTGTTTCACACATTACAACATCCATCAGTCTGTGTTTAGTCCATTTATCACAGAGAAGATCCACCAATAGCAGACAGGTCTGGCCCGGATCTGGCATCAAGCTGGCACCTCTGACTGGTGTCATGGCAGAGTGTATGTCAACCAGATGTGGGCCAGGTCAGGCAATGATGCACTATTTATGTTCTTATTTTCCTATTTTAGTTAGAAGACCCAAATGCCATGTTGCAATACTACACTGCTATGGTAGCCAATGTTTCAAATGCAGGTTTTTGAGTGTACACTTTATCCAAAACCTAGTGAGAGTTCACTCATGTTTACCACCGGGAGGCTGTAGCTCAGGAGGTACAGCAAGTGGTTCGATCCTTGGCTTCTCCAGTCTCCGTGTCAAGAGTGTGTGCGAATGTAGTTAGGAAGCACTCAGTGTAGAGAACGTGTGTGATTGGTTGAATGTAGCTTGTTGTATAGAGACCTTTGAGTAATCCAAGAGAGTAGAAAAGTGCTATTTAAGAATCAGTACATCCACTGTCTAAACAGGGTTTCGTCATGTTGCTTTTGTACTATTATGTTCAGGCACATGTTGTTATTACATGGCTTGATTAAGACACACATTAGGCTGACACCTGGAGCCAGAGCTGAGACTGTTCTGGGCCAGCACAGGAGCACCAGTGAGTTTGCAACTGTTCTTGTGCTGGACCATGTGTGGCCCACATCTGGCAAACCACATCTGGGCCACCAAAGGGCCACCATTCTTTGCACCGTGTGGGCCAGATCCAGGCCATATCAATTTTGCTATGTGGGAACACTCTCTGCTACATGAGCTCAGTCACATGCTCACCTTCATTCATACAACTTACATCAACTTATTGAATTGAACATGAAATCAGCTCATTTCTACACCTATCAAAGATAATCCAATCCAACCTTTCTGATGAGAACATCTTTATTTTAGATCCTGTTGTCCTGTTTCAGCATTAAAAGTCATCTGATATTCATAGGAAATAACCACAAGTCAAAATCATCACTTTACAATTCATGGAGTTTCAAATATTTCCATCACTTGTTTTCACAGCACATCTTTTCTTACAGATTTGTGACTCGTGTGAAGAACATGTTATTTACCTGAGCTGTGAGATATAAGGCAGACACTGCAGCAAACTCCTCACTTCACTCTCTTCATGTGAGCAGCCTCTCAGCTCCACTTGTTTCTTCTCTGGTTGGAGTTTCAGCACCTCCAGGAGGATGGAGGTCTTTCTCTCTGAGAGGTCTATGGACCAGACTGCAGGAGCTGACTGGAAAACTGACTGTAATGATGGAAGGACACTCAGACCTGTTTTAGTCTCACAGTCCTTCACATGGGAGTACAGATCCAACAGGAAGTCACTCTGATATTGCTTCAGATCATCTTCATCCATGTGTCTCTCATGAAGAGGGAATGTTTGATATGTGCACACTGATGCTAACAGCTCCAGGATCTTCTCTCCTGTCTGCTGCTCTCTCTCTGCTGCTGCACAGAACAGACTCACAAAGATCCTGATTTCATCATCTTGAGTCTCCAAATAAACACTGGAACAATAAGAAGGAAACATTTAGTGATGATTTGATGTGAGCTGCATAAAACAGCCACACACTGCTGATGCACTTGTCCATGTGTGTCCTGTTTATAATGAAACAGCCAGTGTTGGTAAGGTTACTTTTAAAATGTATTCCACTACAGATTACAGATTACATGCCCCAAAATGTATTTTGTAACGTATTTCATTACAAAATCCTCAATGACAGTAACGTATTCTGAATACTATGGATTACTTAATATATTATCAAGATTTTACAACTACATTGTCTTATTGCATTGTGATTTATTACTATTACTGAAGGTTACTCACCATACCAATACCAACTAGATCTGAAATTTATTTCAAACCTAAAACCTTTAGTAAACAATTAAACAAATAAGAGTAAAAATGCAAGAATATACTTGTAGCAATAAAATAATCTTCTACCTCTTTTAAGCTCTGTCCACACCTATACAGCTTTTTCTATGTGTATGGGCCTTTTGTCCACACGTAAACGGCATTTTGAATCATCTAAAACTGAGATTTTTTTAAACTCCTTCTTTGCATTTACGTGGATGAGGAATACGGGGTTCATCACGCAACGTCAAAAGTTGTGCGTCTTTTTTCACGTCACTTTTTTCACGTCTTACTATTTGTGGTTTTTACACACTTACACATGCAGTTACTGTCCCCCCATTTAGAAAGGCAGAGGCGTCATTATTTTATGTGTAAAGCGGTCCCTCGTTTATTGCGGCAGTTAGGTTCTAAAACTATCCCGCGATAGGTGACATCTGTACAGTAGTTATTATAGATGTTTGAAGCCCTCATTACAAGCTGTAGACACTTTCCTCAGACAGGTATTGTCATGATCCTGGGTCCTTTTGACCCAGCGTTTTGTGTTTTCTATTATTGTGATTTTGGTTCTGTCCTTCCTCTGTGTAGTGTTTATTCAGTTCTGCCCATGTGTTCCTGTGTTTAGTCCGCGTTTCTTAGTCTGTGTCCTTGCTTGTGTAGTTCCTGTTTTATTGTGAAGGTCTGTGTCTGACGTCAGTGTGTTCAGTTTACTTTTCCCCTGTCTCGTCAGGTCGGATTACTCCCAGCTGTGCCCTCCTTTTGTGTCTCATTCCCTCGTTATCCTTCTGTGTATTTAAACCTCGTGTCTGCCTCTGTTAGTTGCTGTTTCGTCTGTGTTGTTTCCCCTAGATGTCCCTGCGTCTCCCCATATGTGTTTCCTCGGACCTCCCTGCGTCTTCGTTTCTGGTTTGCTTTGTTAGTTTTCCCAGTTTAGGTTACCTGTTAGTGTCACTCGCCATTTCTGTTTATTTGCCTTATTGTTAATAAATTCTTACCTGCACTTGAGCTGCTGCTGCCTGGTCCTAATTAACTCCCCACGGCTTGCACCCGCAAACCGTGACAGCACGAAACAGCCAACATGGACCCAGCAGCTTGCGACCCTTCGGAGGAGCTGAGGGATGACATCATTTTCTCCGTTGAGAACCTTCTCAGCCTGTGGTTGGAACATCCCCCGGAGGAGCTTCGTCGCGCTGTGGAAACACGCCTACAGCGGCTCTTCTCTGGTCTTCCGTGGCTGTTTGGCTCGCTCTCTCCGACCATTCAGGCCTTCCTTCAGTGCACACCTCACCTGCTCTCTGCCACTCCTGCCTCACCGCCCGACTCGCCGAATGTGATCTTGCCTGGCCCGTCGGAGCCATCGGCGGGGAGGAAATGTCGATCGCGCCGCCGGCGCGCCACCCCACAGCCGGACATCCGGACTTTTAATTCGCCGGTTGCGGTGAGTGAGGACTCCTTTCTGTTTTCGGACTGTTTGACTGTTCATTCTGGGGCTGTCTTCTGTGTGGCAGATAATGTTGGGGACGGTTCGTTGCCTGCCCAACAGCAACTCTCTGCCCAGTTAGCTGCCTCGCAGCCACTCTCTGCCCAGTTAGCTGCCTCGCAGCCACTCTCTGCTCAGGTTTCTGGTGTCACTCCACCGCTGCTTTCAGAATCCAGGCCCTGCAGGAGGGGCAAGCAGCGGCGTAAGAAGGATTATGTGGTGGAAGACACTGGGCTCACTCCGCTGCAATCCTTTGCTTTGTTTTTGGGACTTCCACGTTCGGAGCTACACAAACTTCCCACCTCCTCGGCCCAGCCTCCAGTGGCTCACTTAGCTGCCCAGCCTCCAGTGGCTCACTTAGCTGCCCAGCCTCCAGTGGCTCACTTAGCTGCCCAGCCTCCAGTGGCTCACTTAGCTGCCCAGCCTCCAGTGGCTCACTTAGCTGCCCAGCCTCCAGTGGCTCACTTAGCTGCCCAGCCTCCAGTGGCTCACTTAGCTGCCCAGCCTCCAGTGGCTCACTTAGCTGCCCAGCCTCCAGTGGCTCACTTAGCTGCCCAGCCTCCAGTGGCTCACTTAGCTGCCCAGCCTCCAGTGGCTCACTTAGCTGCCCAGCCTCCAGTGGCTCACTTAGCTGCCCAGCCTCCAGTGGCTCACTTAGCTGCCCAGCCTCCAGTAGCCCAGCTCCCAGGGTCATCTGCTCACTCACACTCAGTTCAGTCTCCAGTGCCTCCAGTGTCCCCCGTAGTTCAGCCTCCAGTGCCTCCTTTGCCACCTGTAGTTCAGCCTCCAGTGCCCCCAGCGTCACCTGTAGTTCAGCCTCCAGTGCCTCCAGCGTCACCTGTAGTTCAGTCTCCAGAGCCCCCAGCGTCACCTGTAGTTCAGTCTCCAGAGCCCCCAGCGTCACCTGTAGTTCAGTCTCCCGTGCCCCCAGCGTCACCTGTAGTTCAGTCTCCCGTGCCCCCAGCGTCACCGGTAGTTCAGTCTCCCGTGCCCCCAGCGTCACCTGTAGTTCAGTCTCCAGTGCCCCCAGCGTCACCTGTAGTTCAGTCTCCAGTGCCCCCAGCGTCACCCTCAGTCCAGGCCCCAGTGCCGCCTGTAGTCCGGGCCCCAGTGCCGCCTGTAGTCCGGGCCCCAGTGCCGCCTGTAGTCCGGGCCCCAGTGCCGCCTGTAGTCCGGGCCCCAGTGCCGCCTGTAGTCCGGGCCCCAGTGCCGCCTGTAGTCCGGGCCCCAGTGCCGCCTGTAGTCCGGGCCCCAGTGCCGCCTGTAGTCCGGGCCCCAGTGCCGCCTGTGCCCCCCGTAGCTCAGGCCCCTGTGCCCCCGTAGCTCCAGTCTCACACTCTCGCTTTTAGGCAGGGAGAAGGTCTTAGTTCCACCCAGGAGATTCTTGCTCTTTAGCTGCTTCAGGCGGTTATGCACTCCAGGGCTTCCCAGAAGCTAGGTTTCACCCCCAGCTATTACTGGACCCCTGAAGATTAAGCAGCCCTCAGAGAACTCCTCCATGTTAGTGTTGCCTGGGCAAAGCCAGTGCTCCATGCAGTGCCAGCTGCCTTTATGTCGGCTAGTGGACTCTTTGCCTCGTGTCTCCGCTGGAGGGTCCGAGCGACCGCTCCGCCATCGCCTCGTGTCTCCGCTGGAGGGTCCGAGGGACCGCCCGCCTTCGCCTCGTGTCTCCGCTGGAGGGTCCGAGGGACCGCCCGCCTTCGTCTCTAGTCTCCGCTGGAGGTCCGAGGACCGCTCCGCCTTCGCTCGTGTCTCCGCTGGAGGGTCCGAGGGACCGCTCCGGCCTTCGTCATCAGTCTTCCTGGAGGATCCAAGGGACCCGTCCAGCCTGCAGCGCCTCCGGCTTCACGCCGCTTGCCTGCTGCAGCGCCCCGCTTCACGCCGCCTGCTGCAGCGCCTCCGGCTTCCACGCCGCCTGCTGTAGCGCCTCCGGCTTCACGCCGCCTGCTGCAGCGCCTCCGGCTTCCACGCCGCCTGCTGCAGCGCCTCCGCTTCACGCCGCCTGCTGCAGCGCCTGCGTCCCGGCTTCCACGCCGCCTGCTGCAGCGCCTGCCCCGGCTTCCACGCCGCCTGCTGCAGCGCCTGCCGTCCCGGCTTCCACGCCGCCTGCTGCAGCGCCTCCGTCCCGGCTTCCACGCCGCCAGCTGCAGCGCCTCCGTCCCGGCTTCCACGCCGCCAGCTGCAGCGCCTCCGTCCCGGCTTCCACGCCGCCAGCTGCAGCGCGCCTCCGTCCTCAAGCTTCCACGCCGCCAGCTGCAGCGCCCGTCCCGGCTTCCACGCCGCCAGCTGCAGCGCCTGCGTCCCGGCTTCCACGCCGCCAGCTGCAGCGCCTCCGTCCTCGGCTTCCACGCCGCCAGCTGCAGCGCCTCCGTCCTCAAGCTTCACGCCGCCAGCTGCAGCGCCTCCGTCCCAAGCTTCCACGCCGCCAGCTGCAGCGCCCGTCCCTCAAGCTTCACGCCGCCGCCAGCTGCAGCCTCTTCGCCCACGCCAGCTGCAGCGCCTCCGTCTCCGGCTTCCACGCCGCCGCCAGCTGCAGCGCCTGCTCTCGCTTCCACGCCGCCGCCAGCTGCAGCGCCTCCGTCTCCGCTTCCACGCCGCCGCCAGCTGCAGCGCCTCCGTCTCGCTTCCACGCCGCCGCCAGCTGCAGCGCCTCCGTCTCGGCTTCCACGCCGCCGCCAGCTGCAGCGCCCGTCTCCGGCTTCCACGCCGCCGCCAGCTGCAGCGCCTCCGTCTCCGGCTTCCACGCCGCCGCCAGCTGCAGCGCCTCCGTCTCCGCTTCCACGCCGCCGCCAGCTGCAGCGCCTCCGTCTCCGGCTTCCACGCCGCCGCCAGCTGCAGCTTCACCATCCACGCCAGCGGCAGCCTCACCATCTACGCCGCCAGCTGCAGCGCCGCCGTCTCCGGCTTCCTCGCCGTCACCTGCGGCCTCTTCGTCTCCGGCTTCCTCGCCGTCACCTGCGGCCTCATCGTCTCCGGCTTCCTCGCCGTCACCTGCGGCCTCATCGTCTCGGCTTCCTCGCCGTCACCCGCGGCCTCATCTGCCACGCCTGCAGCACCCTCCGAGTCTTCAGCGTCGCCTGGTCCAGCCTCCGAGTCTTCAGCGTCGCCTGGTCCAGCCTCCGAGTCTTCAGCGCCGCCTGGTCCAGCCTCCGAGTCTTCAGCGTCGCCTGGTCCAGCCTCCGAGTCTTCAGCGTCGCCTGGTCCAGCCTCCGAGTCTTCAGCGCCGCCTGGTCCAGCCTCCGAGTCTTCAGCGCCGCCTGGTCCAGCCTCCGAGTCTTCAGCGTCGCCTGGTCCAGCCTCCGAGTCTTCAGCGTCGCCTGGTCCTACCCTGTCGGGGTCTGCAGCTGACTGGCCACTTTCCAGGCCACTGGCCAGGCGACATCGCCGCCGTGGGCGGCCCCGGACCGCCCGCCTGAGTCGCCGCCATTGCCTCCCTCACGGCCGGCCCCTGAACTGTGCCCGCGTCGGCGCCGCTGCCGCCCTCACGGCCGCCCCTGAACTGTCCGGGCTCCTGGGTTGTCGGCCCCGGGCCGCCCCTGACCTGGGTCCACATCGCCACCGTGGCCTTCCGCACGGTCGGCCCCGGAACTGTTGGGACTTCTGTGCGGTCGGCCCCTGGCCGCCCCTGAACTCTTCTGTTTTGGACTCTGTTTTTGGGGCTCCAGTGTGTTTTTTTTTGTTGTTTTTTTTGGTGGTGGCTCGTGTTGTGGTTTTTGTCCCTCTTGTGCACTGGTTTTGTTTTGCCCCGAGCCCTCCGTCCTGGGCCCCCACCGCCCGCCCTGGTCGGGTTTTCTGTTTTGCTGGCTGTTTTGTTTTTCTTGTTGGGCTGTCTGGGGCCAGCCTTTGAGGGGGGTACTGTCATGATCCTGGGTCCTTTTGACCCAGCGTTTTGTGTTTTCTATTATTGTGATTTTGGTTCTGTCCTTCCTCTGTGTAGTGTTTATTCAGTTCTGCCCATGTGTTCCTGTGTTTAGTCCGCGTTTCTTAGTCTGTGTCCTTGCTTGTGTAGTTCCTGTTTTATTGTGAAGGTCTGTGTCTGACGTCAGTGTGTTCAGTTTACTTTTCCCCTGTCTCGTCAGGTCGGATTACTCCCAGCTGTGCCCTCCTTTTGTGTCTCATTCCCTCGTTATCCTTCTGTGTATTTAAACCTCGTGTCTGCCTCTGTTAGTTGCTGTTTCGTCTGTGTTGTTTCCCTAGATGTCCCTCGCCTCCCCATATGTGTTTCCTCGGACCTCCCTGCGTCTTCGTTTCTGGTTTGCTTTGTTAGTTTTCCCAGTTTAGGTTACCTGTTAGTGTCACTCGCCATTTCTGTTTATTTGCCTTATTGTTAATAAATTCTTACCTGCACTTGAGCTGCTGCTGCCTGGTCCTAATTAACTTCCCCACGGCTTGCACCCGCAAACCGTGACAGGTATGAACATTTTCACTCTTTTCTCGCTTGTTTAAACACAAAGTTCAAACCTTGTTAGAAAAATAAGTCCAGTATTATAGAATGAAACCAAAGATCAAACCCTGTTTTCAGATCATGGGAATAGAGCAGCTGCAGAGAATTCAACATTAATGCATCAATGGTACGGAAGTAGACGAAGCAAGAAGAATGAGTCAAGTTTGACTTCTCTGACTGTTTGGCTTTGCTTAATGCGTCTTATAATCTGAAAAATGTGGTAACTTCTACCTTCCTTTAGCATGTCCAGAAGTCAAACTTTTGGTGCCATAGTTAGCGTCTTCCTCAGCCTTTTGGGAGCTACCATGAGGAGCCTCTGACGGTGCAAAAGCTTTCGTCAACATTGTTGTGTTTGTGGAGGAGAACACTTACAAACATACAGCACTGCTAGCGATGGAGGATTTATGTAAATTTGACAAGCTGAACTCGTTCTGTACTGGACAGGAGACACGGCTCAAGGTTGATTGATAATGGTCTGCAGCAAATCAGGAAGCACAACACAATGAGTTGTAAGAAAAATAAAAGTGCATAATTGCACGGACCACACTGCCCACGAGGCTCCTGTCTTTAGGGCTATGCCTGTAACACTGCTCATATTGCCTTACTATTAAAATATTTTTTCAATAATAACTTTTACAAATATTTCTTACAGCTCTAATGTGCAGCTGTCAGCTTACAAATAAACCGCAGCACAGAGCGCTCAAACACATCCATTCATTCACTTCTTCATAGATCTTTATCATCCATTCATGTGCTCATGTTTGTGACTGATGAAGGCGGCATTCGATTGGTCCATTTTGTGTGGAAGAAGAGAGAAATAGCAAATCAAAGGCCCCTTTTATGTGAGTGTGGACAGAGACTGAAGCTGAGTGAACACAAAGTTTTCCCCACATTGTCACAGCTGTCATCTCTGACTGCAGGTTCAGCTTTCATCAAGCCAGCTAACACAAAGAAAGCCTGCTTATGATCAAGCTGCTTCACTGTTAAGCTCCCTGTACAATTAAACAATTATACTAAAATTCATATACTGAAAAATGTTTCCACTGCTGACTTCAGGGAGCATCTCGTCTTCTGAAGAATTAATCATGTGTAAAGTATGTGTCGGTACCTGAGCTGTGAGATATAAGGCAGACACTGCAGCAAACTCCTCACTTCACTCTCTTCATGTGAGCAGTCTCTCAGCTCCACTTGTTTCTTCTCTGGTTGGAGTTTCAGCACCTCCAGGAGGATGGAGGTCTTTTCTCTGAGAGGTCTATGGACCAGACTGCAGGAGCTGACTGGAACACTGACTGTAATGATGGAAGGACACTCAGACCTGTTTTAGTCTCACAGTCCTTCACATGGGAGTACAGATCCAACAGGAAGTCAAGGCGATATTGTTTCAGATAATCATCTTCATCCATGTGTCTCTCATGAAGAGGGAATGTTTGATATGTGCACACTGATGCTAACAGCTCCAGGATCTTCTCTCCTGTCTGCTGCTCTCTCTCTGCTGCTGCACAGAACAGACTCACAAAGATCCTGATTTCACCATCTTGAGTCTCCAAATAAACACTGGAACAATAAGAAGGAAACATTCAGTGATGATTTGATGTGAGCTGCATAAAACAGCCACACACTGCTGATGCACTTGTCCATGTGTGTCCTGTTTATAATGAAGTCCATTTTAAAGTCATCTTCCATCAGAGCAGCTGAACATAGTATTTAGACTGTTACTGACTCACAGCCAGTGTTGGGAAGGTTACTTTTAAAATGTATTCCACTACAGATTACAGATTACATGCCCCAAAATGTATTTTGTAACATATTTCATTACAAAATCCTCAATGACAGTAACGTATTCTGAATACTATGGATTACTTAATATATTATCAGGTTTGTACAACTACATTAATGTCTTATTGCGTTGTGATTTATTACTATTACTGAAGGTTACCATACCAATACCAACTAGATCTGAAATTTATTTCAAACCTAAAACCTTTAGTAAACAATTAAACAAATAAGAGTAAAATGCAAGAATTTACTTGTAGCAATAAAATAATCTTCTACCTCTTTTAAGCTCTGCCCACACCTATACAGCTTTTTCTATGTGTATGGGCCTTTTGTCCACACGTAAACGGCATTTTGAATCATCTAAAACTGAGATTTTTTTAAACGCCTTCTTTGCATTTACGTGGACGAGGAATACGGGGTTCATCACGCAACGTCAAAAGTTGTGCGTCTTTTTTCACGCCACTTTTTTCACGTCTTACTATTTGTGGTTTTACACACTTACACACACAGTTACTGTCCCCCATTTAGAAAGGCAGAGGCGTCATTATTTTATGTGTAAAGCGGTCCCTCGCTTATTGCGGCAGTTAGGTTCTAAAACTATCCCGCGATAGGTGACATCTGTACAGTAGTTATTATAGATGTTTGAAGCCCTCACTACAAGCTGTAGACACTTTCCTCAGACAGGTATGAACATTTTCACTCTTTTCTCGCTTGTTTAAACACAAAGTTCAAACCTTGTTAGAAAAATAAGTCCAGTATTATAGAATGAAACCAAAGATCAAACCCTGTTTTCAGATCATGGGAATAGAGCAGCTGCAGAGAATTCAACATTAATGAATCAATGGTACGGAAGTAGACGAAGCAAGAACAATGAGTCAAGTTTGACTTCTCTGACTGTTTGGCTTTGCTTAATGCGTCTTATAATCTGAAAAATGCGGTAACTTCTACCTTCCTTTAGCATGTCCAGAAGTCAAACTTTTGGTGCCATAGTTAGCGTCTTCCTCAGCCTTTTGGGAGCTATGAGGAGCCTCTGACGGTGCAAAAGCTTTCGTCAACATTGTTGTGTTTGTGGGGGAGAAAACTTACAAACATACAGCACTGCTAGCGATGGAGGATTTATGTAAATTTGACAAGCTGAACTCGTTCTGTACTGGACAGGAGACACGGCTCAAGGTTGATTGATAATGGTCTGCTGCAAATCAGGAAGCACAACACAATGAGTTGTAAGAAAAATAAAAGTGCATAATTGCACGGACCACACTGCCCACGAGGCTCCTGTCTTTAGGGCTATGCCTGTAACACTGCTCATATTGCCTTACTATTAAAATATCCATCCATCCATCCTCATCCGCTTTATCCGAAGTCGGGTCGCGGGGGCAGCAGCCTAAGCAGAGAAGCCCAGACCTCCCTCTCCCCAGCCACCTCCTCCAGCTCATCCGGGGGAACACCAAGGCGTTCCCAGGCCAGCCGAGAGATATAATCTCTCCAGCTGCGTCCTGGGTCTGCCCTGGGCCTCCCGGTGGGACATGCCCGAACACCTCACCCAGGAGGCGCCCAGGGGGCATCCTTGTCAGATGCCCGAACCACCTCAACTGGCTCCTTTCGATGTGGAGGAGCAGCGGCTCTACTCTGAGCCCCTCCCGGATGGCCGAACTTCTCACCCTATCTCTAAGGGAGAGGCCAGCCACCCTTCGGAGGAAGCTCATTTCTGCCGCTTGTATCCGCGATCTCGTTCTTTTCGGTCACTACCCACAGCTCGTGGCCATAGGTGAGGGTCGGGACGTAGATCGACCGGTAAATTGAGAGCTTCGCTTTTACACTCAGCTCCCTCTTCACCACGACGGACCGGTGCAGCGTCCGCATCACTGCAGCCGCAGTACCAATCCGCCTGTCGATCTCCGCCCTTCTCCCATCACTCGCGAACAAGACCCCGAGATACTTAAACTCCTCCACTTGGGGCAGGAACTCATCCCCGACCCGGAGTGGGCACTCCACCCTTTTCCGGCTGAGAACCATGGCCTCAGATTTGGAGGTGCTGATCCTCATTCCCGCTGCTTCACACTCGGCTGCGAACCGTTCCAGTGCGAGCTGGAGGCCCTCACCCGATGAAGCCAACAGAACCACATCATCCCAAAAAGCAGAGATGAGATTCTGAGGCCACCAAGTGAAAGCCCTCCGCCACTTGGCTGCGCGCTTAGAAATCCTGTCCATAAAAATTATGAACAGAATCGGTGATAAGGGCAGCCCTGGCGGAGCCCATCACCCACCGGAAACGAGTCCGACTTATTGCCGGCAATGCGAACCAAACTCTTACAACGGTTGTATAGGGATCGAATGGCCCATAGCAATGGGCCAGACACCCCATACTCCCGCAACACCTCCCACAGGACACCCCGAGGGACACGGTCAAATGCCTTCTCCAAGTCCACAAAACACATGTAGACTGGTTGGGCAAACTCCCATGCACCCTCAAGTATCCTTGAGAGGATAAAGAGCTGGTCCAGTGTTCCGCGACCAGGACGAAAACCGCATTGTTCAACACTATTAAAATATTTTTCAATAATAATTTTTACAAATATTTCTTACAGCTCTAATGTGCAGCTGTCAGCTTACAAATAAACCGCAGCACAGAGCGCTCAAACACATCCATTCATTCACTTCTTCATAGATCTTTATCATCCATTCATGTGCTCATGTTTGTGACTGATGAAGGCGGCATTCGATTGGTCCATTTTGTGTGGAAGAAGAGAGAAATAGCAAATCAAAGGCCCCCTTTTATGTGAGTGTGGACAGAGACTGAAGCTGAGTGAACACAAAGTTTTCCCCCACATTGTCACAGCTGTCATCTCTGACTGCAGGTTTAGCTTTCATCAAGCCAGCTAACAGAAAGAAAGCCTGCTTATGATCAAGCTGCTTCACTGTTAAGCTCCCTGTACAATTAAACAATTATACTAAAATTCATATACTGAAAAATGTTTCCACTGCTGACTTCAGGGAGCATCTCGTCTTCTGAAGAATTAATCATGTAAAGTATGTCGTGTACCTGAGCTGTGAGATATAAGGCAGACACTGCAGCAAACTCCTCACTTCACTCTCTTCATGTGAGCAGTCTCTCAGCTCCACTTGTTTCTTCTCTGGTTGGAGTTTCAGCACCTCCAGGAGGATGGAGGTCTTTCTCTCTGAGAGGTCTATGGACCAGACTGCAGGAGCTGACTGGAACACTGACTGTAATGATGGAAGGACACTCAGACCTGTTTTAGTCTGATAGTCCTTCACATGGGAGTACAGATCCAACAGGAAGTTAATCTGATATTGCTTCAGATCATCATCATCCATGTGTCTCTCATGAAAAGGACTGTTTTTGTATGTGCACACTGATGCTAACAGCTCCAGGATCTTCTCTCCTGTCTGCTGCTCTCTCTCTGCTGCTGCACAGAACAGACTCACAAAGATCTTCGTTCTGTCTTCATCTGATGTCTCAGCATCAACTCTGGAACAATAAGAAGGAAACATTTAGTGATGATTTGATGTGAGCTGCATTAAAACAACCACACACTGCTGACACACTTTGCAATGTTTGTGAGTTTCATCTGGATCTTTGTTGATTTTCTGTCTTCAGTAAAATAAAACTTTGATAAAAATCAGAGTCTGTTTATTTCTTTGGAAGTCAGCAAACTCATAAATTGAGCAGAGGATCAAATAATTATGTCACTGCTGTAAAAAGGTAGAACACTGTGTGAGAACAGCTGTAATACAGTGTTGTATTATTCATGTACATCAGAGTATTTTGAGAGTACAGATTTTATATTTGCTATGGTCACTGAATCCTGGTATTTCTTGGTTTAATGCAGTAACATGTCTGTTTTCTACAGGCTAATGTTTGATATGACAGGAAATGCTGTTTGCGTTGGATTCTCTATGATGAAGGAGATGGCGAGCCACCTCTGAACCCGATCACCTCCTTAGCCTGAGCAGCTGCTCTGAGTTTTCACTGTGCCAGACGAGGAGGCCACGCCCCCTTTCCCAGCCTTTACCTGAGTTCACCTGTGAGAAAGCACAGCACCAAACAGCTTAGCTGCTGTGTTTCATTCAGGAGCACTTTGGAAGTGAACCTGACTGGACCTGTTTACTAAAACTGACTGACTACAAACCAGAGGAACCAACTACACAACTTCCAAACTCTTAAACATCCCAGAGACACTTTCCTGCATCATCAGGTGACTCCTTGTGATGAGGGAGCAGCTAAAGTAGCCTTGATCACTTCAATATCAACATCGTGTTCGTGACGCGTTTACACTCGTCTGTGTGAAATATTCACTAGTGTTTGTGATCATTCACATTTGATTTGAAAGAAGAAGTTTCAGTACATTGAAGTTAAAGCTCTGAGTGGCTCCAGCTGCTCAGTGAGTCTCTTTCTCTCCTAAAGCCTCAAACAAACTCAGACTCTGGCCCTGCTCACATTTAATATTCTGCAAACCTTCAGTGAGTTATGTTTGCATTGTGTGATCAATATCTGTATGTTCTGTATCACTTTGTGCGTTTTCCTTTTCCTGTCATGAAGACAGCTCAGACCTGCTGGAGTCTCCAGGTCCTGCTGAGCTTTCAGTTTATGTGATAAATGCTTTGTCAGTCATAGATGGGCCTCACTTTAGACCAGCTCACACAACACACTTCACTAACAACCAGTAACTGTCTGAATTAACTCAGGAATATCTGTAACACATGTACAACTTTATAAAGTGTTCATCCATCATTGAAGAAGTATCAAACTGCTTTCATTAAACATGTTATATTTGAGCCTCTTCAGCAAAACTTCATCATGTGTATCCATGTTTATGATTGACATACTGAGGAGGAGCTTTATAAATGATGGAATAAGTTTTGACTCACACTCACTGATGCTGAAGAGTGTGCAGCTGTTATAAAGTGTTAGCAGCAAAACGCTAAACATCAACAATAAAGAAACACACAGAGGGAAACAACAACATCTACAACAGCAGCTTCACCTGCTGCTCACATCACACACGTGGAAATCACATATTTACTAACATTTGATAATTAATTCATTTAGATTTAGATTTGTTTACTTTACACTGAAAGTTTGTAAAATTAGACTAAATTAATATTTTCTGGTTCAGAAAAGTTTTAAACACAAAGATTCACATGTTAGTGACCACGTTGAGCCCCCTGTCAGTGTTTAGTTTCACCAGACTAGCTCTCTTTACCTGGCTATATCATCATGGTAACAGATGCTGAACACAGCCTGGTGTAGATCAGGTTATGTTCAGAGTGTCAGATTAAAATCAGCTGTAAGTGCCACATTTTCTCTGATTCTTTTATTTCCAGTCTGCTCTGAGCAGCGCAGTCTGTGAGCCACATGGTCACCAAGTTTCCATGTATGCAGCTGCTGATGCAGTGTGAAACAGATGTGGAGCCTAATCTGCTGCACATCTGTTTCACACATTACAACATCCATCAGTCTGTGTTTAGTCCATTTATCACAGAGAAGATCCACCAATAGCAGACAGGTCTGGCCCGGATCTGGTATCAAGCCGGCACTGCTGGCTGACTTCTAGCATGATAAGACGCATGTCATCCAGATATGGGCCAGGCCTAGATGACACTGTCTTTGTGATGACATGCCACATCTGGCTCGATTGAGGTTTGGTTTATTTAGCCCAGGTTCACAGAAAACAGGTCTGGCCTGGTTCTGGCATCAAGCTGGCACTTCTGACTGACTGGTGTCATGGCAGAGTGTATGTCAACCAGATGTGGGCCAGGTCAGGCAATGATGGCACTATTTATGTTCTTATTTTCCTTTTTTAGTTAGAAGACCCAAATGCCATGTTGCAATACTACACTGGTATGGTAGCCAACGTTTCAAATGCAGGTTTTTTGAGTGTACACTTTATCCAAAACCTAGTGAGAGTTCACTCATGTTTACCACTGGGAGGCTGTAGCTCAGGAGGTACAGCAAGTGGTTCGATCCTTGGCTTCTCCAGTCTCCGTGTCAAGAGTGTGAGTGTGTGCGAATGTAGTTAGGAAGCTGTTACATCCTGTGAGGCTGTGGGAGTGTGTGGGTGGGGTGTTTGCCCGCTCTCCCCGCCTCCTCCTCTCTTGCCACTCCTACCCCTCTGTCTCTCTCACTCTCCTCTCTCCCCAGGACACAGCTGCTCTTGATTAGCCTCGTTTGCCACCTGACTCCTGTCAGCAATCACCACTGAGGCTATTTAAGCTCGGGGTGAGCTGTGAGCAAGGTGGTTTTTCCCTTGGTGGCTCTACACGGTTTTTGTGCTAGGTTTTGGACAGACAGCCTCCTTCTGACTAGTGAGTAGACGGTAGTGATGGCCAAATGAAGCTTTCTGAAGCACTGAAGCTTGTATTGAAAAACAGTTCATTACTCGAAGCTTTTCAACACAGTCCTCTCTGGTGACATCTGGTGGCCAAAAATATGAAGAGCAGCTTGAATCCACAAAATAAAACCAACTGCTTCCACTCTGCAGAGTGGAACTCTGTCTCATATTGGGCTGCTGTTGTGTTGCTTTGAACGCGTAGTTTTTGGTGTTAAAAAATGTAGTTTATTTGTTTAATAAATAATTTTGACCAGTAAACTTTCTTTGTTTGAACATGCACCATGGTGTGGTCTTTCTTTGCTTGTGACTTCTTGATGTTGGTAAATACAATAATTGAAAAATACCACGTTACATATAACATACATATAATAATGCACATTATGCAGTATGCTTCTGCTGTGAGGTCCTGCCTCCATGTACTTATGCATTTAATCTCTAGACGGGTATATTTATAAATAATATTATATTAGGGAAATTTTCCTGTACATATTTTTGACCTGGGGGTAGAATTGATTGTGAAATGGAAAGGGAAAATGCTTATGAACTTGCAAATTAAAAACATGATGCATTTAAGGAAACCCTTTTTCATTTTTATTTAAGAAGAAAATTAGTTCCACTGTGCGATGGCCGAACCTGTTCCTTTTCGTGGAGATAATTTCTCCTGCCTTAAGGACAATCCCTTCACATGGCACAGAAGAGGCTGGAGTGCAGAAAAACTGGTAGAGATGCAGTTATAGCTCCACAAACTATCAGCTAAAGAGAATAAATAAATTAAATTGCTGCACATTTTGTAGACTAACATTTTAAGATTATTTTTTAAAATAAAATATATCTTTTTATAACATTAAACATTACGAGTCAAATGGAAGTTTTTCTAAAGTTATTTCATGATATTTATATTACCGTATTTTCACGACCATAAGACGCACTGTACTAAAAGGCGCAGTCTCAGTTATGTGTGCCATTACTGTATTTAACACACACATAAGGCGCACTGGATTATAGGGCGCATACAAGTACCGTATGCGTATTTAAAATAAAGCGGAGCAAAACAAAGTTTGGTACTCACATTTTATCATCAATCAAACCCATCGAAGTCCTTATCCTCTGTGTCTGAATTGAACAGCTGCGCTAAATCTCCATCAAACATTCCAGGTTCACTTTCTTCACTGTCAGAGTCCCTTTCCGTGCCGTGCGGCTCCTCGGAAATGATGCCGGCTTTTGCGAAAGATCGAACAACAGTGCCAGCAGACATGTTAGCCCAAGCATCTACAATCCATTGGCAAATTGTGGCGTAACTCGCCCGGCGCTGCCTTCCACTCTTGGTGAAACTGTGGTCTCCATCGGTCATCCATCGCTCCCAGGCCGCTCGCAGCCTTACTTTGAACGGGCGGTTCACACCGATGTCCAGCGGTTGGAGTTCCTTTGTCAGGCCTCCCGGAATGACAGCAAGCTCACAGTTCATTTGTTTCACTAGTTTTTTCACATCGGCTGTGAGATGGGCACGCATAGAGTCACAGATTAAGAGCGATGGTGATGCATGGAAAAAACCACCTGGTCTCCTTACATACACCTCCCTCAGCCACTCTTTCATCATTTCCTCATCCATCCAGCCCTTTTCATTTGCCTTAATGATGATTCCTGCTGGAAACTTCTCTTTAGGCAAAGTCTTTCGCTTAAAATCACCATAGGCGGCAGTTTCTGTCCATTAGCATGGCAGCCAAGCAAAACAGTAAAGAAGACTTTTCATACCTCACAGCGATCGCTACCGTGCTGGTCCCTTCTTCTCCACAGTGTGACTCACCGGGATGTCAAAAGTGAGCGGGACCTCGTCCATGTTTGTGATGTGGCTGGGCTGGATGTTTTGTCGCCGATGTGTTTGCTGCAGTAGGAGCGGAAGATGGCCAGCTTTTCCTTATAATCTGCTGGAAGTTGCTGCGCTACCGTAGTCCTGGTCCAGATGGAAAATGGCACCGTTTCATAAAACGAAAGCACCAAGACGGGCCTCCTTGAAATGTTCAATGTTCATCTCTTCAGCTAGTGAAACTGCTTTTAGCCGAATGGTGACCGTCGAAACGCTTCTCCCGCCGTTTTTTGCTCGATGATCCACTGCTCGAGTCTTTCCTCCAACTCGGGCCACCTCGCCTTATGTCCGCGGAAACTCAGCTGCGTTTTCTTGACCTGCCGGAGCTTGTTTTCTAGCTTCCTCCATTTGCGAACCATCGATTCGTTAATCTTAAATTCTCTCACCGCTGCTCGATTTCCATGTTCCTCCGCCGTAGCTGATGGCCTTCAGTTTAAACTGTGCTTCAGAAGCGTGTCTCTTTGCCATTTTCAGGGTTGTTAAAACAACGATGTCCTGCATAACGCACATACCTGTTCTTTTATACAGGTATGTGTGCGATAAAGTCAACGCCCACACTTCACCCTTTAGCGTTCTCATGGTGTTCTCTACTACGTCCTCATTACAACACACAGGGCGCACTGCGCTATAGGGCGCTACTGCATTTTTTTGAAGAAAATCTAAGACTTTTAAGTGCACCTTATGGTCGTGAAAATACGGTATGAAAAGCAGATTTTTTACATTTTAAGTTTTTCCCGTTTTCAGATGAAATAAACACGCACAAAACAAAAGCAAACAGCCAGAACACAAAGCTGGAAAACCCACCCGATTGACCAGAATCAACTCAAAACACTCCCACACAACAGAACCAAATCTCTCAGTAGAATGATCAGTGGTTCGCTATCTGCCACCATCAAAACATTACACAAATCCCGCAAATGATTCACTTCGCTCCATTTGAATCAGGTACCAAGCAGTTACGTGCGTAATGAAGCTTCGGACGTCACTGGTCACGTGACTTTTGCCAAACGAAGCAAGCCTCGACACAGTGCTTCTGAACCAGTGTGTTGTTTTTTTTTCGACACACACCGGAGCGTCAGCTTCAAGCGGGCCATCACTAGTAGACGGGCTTGTGGGCCCTGAGAGTATCTCCTGTGGTGAGGAGTAAAGTAGGAAGTGTGTGTAACCCAGTGTTAAAAACGGGATTAAAAGCATAAATATTAATACTCATTTGATTAAAATACTAATTTCATAATGGTAATAAATATTGATGAAAAGAACTTAAATATAATAAATACTGATAAAAAGCATGTAAACATAAGTTTAATTAATATGTACCGTACGTATGTATATGTAATATATAAATGGTGTGGGGGCAGGACTTAGTCCTGTGGAGTGTGTTTGTTAGATCCACTGAGCGACCAATCATTGGCCGGTCTGACCCTTCCCCCAGTCTGTGTGCGCTGCTCAGACACCTGTGTGTGCCTGCGTGTGCCAGTCAGAAACGCCAGAGACACAGACGGTGAAAGATCCGTTACCCGTATGTGAAGAAGCTAGCTGGATAGTAAAAGTCCTGTTTTTGGTGGAAATAATAAGAGTGATACTGTATTCCAGAGGCCGTGAGCCAGCGTGATCACTCTGAAGACTAATATAATACCAATATATTTGAACATCTAAATGCATCTGCATGCAACATCACTATTAATAATGAAATGGTAATGATGATTATAAAATAGCCACAAAAAAATATCTTCCTCTTCCTGACACCGTAGCATTTGTTGCTTCACATGGTAAGTCCCAGGCAGTGCACGGCGCTAGCATAGCATGCTACTTACCGCTAGCTCCGATGCTAACGTCCGCTAGCCATTTTGCAATGAAAGTGCCTTTTTCCGAGGCTAAAGCCATTAGCACTGAGTCTGCTGCACTTTATACGAAATGTTCTTTAAAGGTTCATGTCACATTACTGTGGTATTGATGTATAATGTATGGTTTTGTGCGAAGTTATGTTAGCACATGTTCACTTTTCTCATGGTGCTAATTATAGTTCTGCACACTGAGTATTAGCAACGTGAAATTAAGTGCCTTCACCTGCACTTTACTTAGCTGAAACTTGATAAGTCTCAAGCCAATGTGTGTTTTAATGCACTGCTGAGCTATTTTGTATTATTTTAAATGTGTGTTTCCTATGCACTTTTGCCCTTGAAATTAGAATATTTTGAAAGAAATTTAGAAACACTACAAGCAACTAGTGGTAGTAATAAGTTATAGACATGGTAGCTAAATGTTGAACTACTGTGTTCTGGCCTGGTCCCCAGGTCAGGTTTTTTTTCCCCTTTGCTTATTTGGATTGGATTGGTTTTGAGGACCTGAGAAGAATCGAGGATCCCTTTTCCAGTACTGGATGGCGAGCCCAGCCCAAAGAGCCGGATGAACTGGTAGATTGTAACCCGACTGGTTACAAACACACTGAGTGACTATTGAACATTGACAGACTGAAATTGACTTTAAGAAAGGACACAAAAGTCAATATATCCTTGGGTCGACCATTTGTGGGGTTTATTTTATTTTATTGTGTTTTCAAGAAGCGCGCTCTACCTTTGTTAATCGTGCACAACCTGCTAAATTTTAATAATTGCTAATAAATGCAATTGTGTTTCCTACACCTACTGTGTACAAGTCCTCTGTTGTCATACACCCTTGGCTCCTACGAATCTAGAACCTGTCTGATTTGGCCCATATTTCCCTTCTGTCCTCGCACTGTGGTTAAAGGTAACTATACTGCCTGTACTACATACAAAGAAGGCAAGAAGTAGCACCACCAGTGTTACACAAGTTACATGTGGGAAGTGCCTCCCTTCTTTGTTTAGTAGTTTTCTTGTCTTTTGTTGCTGCGAGTGTTTCCTTTGTTTTTTTGGCATTAAAGGTAAAACGGCGTTGCCGGCTCTTTAAGTTAATGTCATTTGTAACAAAACTATATTATTTGTAATAAAACTATATTATTGTAGAACAACTCTGTGTGTTTTCCTTTTCATTCTGTTTCCGGACCCATTAGTTACTGGTCCCCTCACTCGCACGCCTAGACCCCTTCGGAGGGGACGTAACAATGTGGGGGCTCGTCCGGGATATGAATGGAAGGAACAGCAGTTGAGTTTTAGTGAGTTGTTTGCCGGTGGCCTGTTTAGTTGCATGGGTATCTGCTGCGCTCTCTCCAGTTAGCACAGGGAGTGTCTAGCTGAGCGTAAGCTCCTCCTTCAGGCACTCATTTTTATTTTGCCTTTTTATTTTCGGAGTAATCCCGGTGGGGATTAGTTCCTGTCGGGGTAGGCTTGTCGGTGCTTTGTGCACTTGATGCTTAGCCTTTAAAGTTGCCTCGAGCCTGGTACACTCCAGAAGCTAACTAGGCTAAGATTTTAGTAGGTAGGTAGGTCTGGGAGAGGGTCGGTGGTATTTTTATTTATTGGTTAACCTGTGGCACACATATTTCCCACCTGTTTTTCATTTGTGTATTGGAGGTGGAGCTTCTTTGTTGTTATTGTTGGCCTCAGATAGTTTTTTGTTTTAGTTCTGATGGCTACCTTTGATATTGCTGTGTTTAAGGAAAACCCTTTGCTTGTCCAGCTGGACGCCTGTAGGAAGAGGGATTTGCATGAGGTGGCATCATTTTATAGCATTTCTGTCTCCACAGCTCTGTGTAAGGCTGAGCTGAAAGTTGCTCTTGTGTCTGCCAGTCCACTTGAGCATGGTGAAGCATCTCAGCCTGTTCGCAGGTGCCAGCTCAAGCTGTAGGTCCATCGGTGTCTACACCTGTTGCTCAGGGGTTGCCTGAGGACCAACCCATGACATTGCCTCGCTTTGAACCTCTCTCCATTGAATCAAGTGTAGGCTCGAAGCAGGATGCTAAGCTCCGTGTTCGCCTGGCTCGCCTCCAGTTGGAAAAGGAGGACTGTGAGAGGGAGTTCCAGTTAAGGAAGGAGTTGGAGCTTAGGCGTTTAGTTGCAGAGCTTGCCAGAGCCAGGAGGTTGAATTGTAAAAGGTGGAGGTGGAGGCGGAGACAGCTGTTAAGTTGCGGCAGCTGGAACTCCAGCAGCCTTCCCTTCTTCCGACTGCCTCCATTCGCCAGGCAGACACACCGCTTGATGTAGGAAAAAACAGTCGTCTGGTTCCAGTGTTCCGAGATACTGAGGTTGACAGCTACTTTGAATCGTTTGAACGGATAGCCACAGCTTTGCACTGGCCACGGGATTCGTGGGCCATTTTGCTCCAATGTAAGCTGGCAGGTAAGGCTCAAGAAGTTTGTTCCTCGTTGTCAGCTGAGGACAGCTTGGACTATGACAAGCTGAAAAGTGCTATCCTGCTGGCTTATGAGCTGGTTCCAGAAGCCTATAGGCAGCGTTTCCGGGGTTGAAAAGGGACAGGGTCAGTCTTATCTTGATTTTGCCAGGAAGAAGGTGTTCTTTTCGATCGGTGGTGTGCGGCCTGCAAAGCCACTGACCTGGGTTCGATCCGGGAACTAATGCTCATAGAGGAATTTAAGAACTGCATTGCCGAGCACATTGCAGTAAATATTAATGAACAAAAGGTTTCCTCACTACAGCAGGTGGCGACATTGGCTGATGAGTTCACGCCGTCCACAAAACCAGTGTCAGCAGGTATGACAGACGCGATGCCCCAGTAAAGGCTAGTGAGGTGCCAGTTGCACAGCACTCAAGTGTGAGGTACCTGTGTCTCGTCCCAAGGCAGACCGGAAGTGTTTTTTCTGTTTTAAGTCTGGCCATTTGATCGCAGATTGTGAAGCTTATAAACGGAAACAATCAGTCTCAACTTCACGTAAACCAAAAGGGGTGGGGCTGATTAAAACCATGCCCCCTGTCAGTAGGCCCCCCTCCCCTGAGACCCCGGATGAGTGTTTTAAGCCCTTCATTTTTAAGGGGACAGTTTCGCTGTCTGGTAAGCCCGAGGACAAGCGTGAAGTGACCGTTCTGCGTGATACTGGTGGCTCACAGTCCCTCATACTAGCCAGTGTGCTTAAGTTTGATCAGAAGTCTGACTGTGACGCTAGCATCATTGTGAGAGGTGTTGGGATGAGTTTTGTGCCTGCTCCCCTCCATCGTATTTGGGTGCAGAGTGAGCTGGCAAGTGGTTTCTTTTCAGTGGGTGTGCGGCCTTCTTTCCCGATTAATGGGGTGGATTTTATAATGGGAAATGATATAGCGGGTGGGAAAGTTTATCCTACCCCTGAGGTGACCAACAATCCTGTTATAGAGCCTGTGTTAGATGCCCTCAGCCAGCAGCACCCGGATGTGTTCCCGGTGAGCGTTCTGACTCGTTCACGTGCCCAGCAACAAGGTGGGGGGGTTGATTTGTCAGAATCAGTGATTGGCTCTATTCTAGAGAAGGATGTGATGCTCTGTACTGATGAGGGAGATAATGGAGCCGTAGAGTCGGCTCAAAGTGTGGTTGAGCCAGCTCCTGAGTCTGGAGCGCCTTTTCTGCTTACCCGGGAAGCACTTGTGAAGGCTCAGAAAGAAGACCCTTCATTAGTTAAGTGTTTTACCGCTGCAGCTCAGGATAAGGGTGGTGAGGGGAGCAAGAAGCAGACATTTTTTGTTTGGGAAGGTTTATTGATGCGCAAGTGGACCCCAAGGCCTGGAGAAGACTGGAGTACAGTGCGGCAGATAGTGGTTCCGACAAGTCTGCGGCGGCATGTGCTACAGTTAGCACATGATCATTCGTGGTCAGGTCATTTGGGTGTCACCAAAACGTATGACCGTATACTGCAGCATTTCTTTTGGCCGGCAATGAAAGCAGATGTAGTGCAGTTTTGTAACACCTGTCACACTTGCCAGCTTGTGGGTAAACCGAACCAGGCGGTGCCCCCCGCCCCTCTACGTCCTATCCCTGCTGTCGGTGAACCATTTGAGCATATCCTGGTAGACTGTGTTGGCCCCTTACCAAAGACGCGGGCAGGAAATCAGTTCTTGTTAACCATAATGTGTGTGTCCACTTGATTCCCCGAGGCAATTCCGCTGTGGAGAATCACCACAACAAGCATCACCAAAGCACTAGTCAAATTCTTTACCACATTTGGCCTCCCGAAAACTGTGCAGACAGATCAGGGCACCAATTTCACGTCCAGGGATTTTAAGCGGACTTTACAGTCCTTTGGAGTTTCTCATTCTGTGTCTAGTGCTTATCACCCAGAGTCACAGGGTGCACTTGAGCGGTGGCATCAAACTCTTAAGGCAATGTTGAGTAAGTATTGCCATGACACAGGAAAAAGCTGGGATGAGGGGGTCCCTTTTGTATTGTTCGCTATACGTGATGCGAAGCAGGAGTCTTTGGGGTTCAGCCCAGCTACCCTGGTGTTTGGACGTGATGTGCGGGTCCACTAAAGGTGCTGAAGGAGAGTTTTCTCAGCGGTTGTGTGCCTAAAACTAATGTGGTGGAGTTTGTAAAACATGCAAGGACAGGTGGCAACGGGCTACTTTGTTAGCAAAAGAGGCTCTCTGTGTATCCCAGGCACACATGAAAAGACGATTTGATCAAAAAGCAGTGGAAAGACCGTTCCAGCCTAGGGACAAAGTTCTTGTGTTGTTGCCCATGCCTAGTTCTGCCCTCATGGCTCGTTTCTCAGGCCCCTATGTGATAGTGAAAAAGTGTCTGACACCAACTATATTCTCAACACCCCAGAAGGCAATCAGACACCGCTGGGACGGCTGTCCCCGGTTCAGTCCCTGTTACCCTGCTAAGTGTAGAAGTTAAGGGTGATGATGATCTGGGTACCCTTTCTGAGGGACAGCAATGTGGGCGGTGTCTGATTGCGTTCTGGGGTGTTGAGAATATAGTTGGTGTCAGACACTTTTTTCACTATCACATAGGGGCCTGAGAACGAAATCAGACACCGCTGGGACGGCTGTCCCCGGTTCAGTCCCTGTTACCCTGCTAAGTGTAGAAGCTAAGGGTGATGATGATCTGGGTACCCTTTCTGAGGGACAGCAATGTGGGCGGTTGTCGAATTCTGTTTTTTTAGCTAAGGCCGAGACCCACCTGTCTCATCTTCCTCCGTCCCAGTGCAAAGATGTACTTGGCTTGTTGCACTCCTACCCATCTCTCTTTAGTGACGCACCCTCCCGCACTAATGTTTGTGAGCATGACATTGATGTTGGTGACGCAGCCCCAATCAAGCAGCATGCATACCGCTGCCCCATCGCCAAACATGAGGTGATGAAAAAGGAAGTTGAGTACTTAGTAGAAAACGGCTTGGCACAACCTAGTTGTAGCCCCTGGAGCTCCCCATGTCTACTGACGCCCAAGTCTGATGGCACACCCCGTTTCTGCACAGATTATTGGAAGGTAAATGCTGTAACGGTCTCTGACTCGTTTCCGCTTCCTCGTATGGAAGACTGCATTGACAGCATAGGCCCTGCCAAATTCATCACTAAACTCGATCTCCTTAAAGGCTACTGGCAGGTGCCTCTCACTTCCAGAGCTTCAGATATTTCTGCATTTGTCACCCCTGACCACTTCATGCAATATACAGTAATGGCCTTCGGCATGAAAAATGCCCCAGCTACCTTTTAACGTTTGATGCAGTTGGTGTTGGGAGATGTGCCCCAGTGCAATGTGTATCTAGATGATGTAGTGCTATACAGACACGTGGGCAGATCATGTCCCTCCTGAGGACAGTGTTTCAGCGGCTAGCCGAGGCCTCGTTGACCCTCAATCTCGCTAAGTGTGAGTTTGGTAAGGCAACAGTCACTTCTAAGTAAGCAGGTGGGGTTTGGACAGGTCCGCCCGGTGGAGACGAAGATTGCTGCAATCCTGGACTACCCGATTCCAACCACCAGACGGGAACTAAGGCGGTTCCTAGGTATGACTGGATATTACCGGTGTTTCTGTAAGAACTTTTCTGCGGTCGTGACTCCGCTAACCAAACTGTGTAGCCCAAAGGTGCCTTTTGAATGGTCAGCTGAGTGCCAGCATGCCTTTGAGTCGGCAAAATCCTTCCTGTGCAGCACCCCTGTCTTGGCGGCTCCTAACTTCTCTCGACCCTTTAAGCTAGAGGTCGATGCCAGTGCCACCGGAGCCGGGGCAGTTCTACTGCAGGATGATGAGGAGGGTGTGTGCCATCCGGTCTGATACTTCTCTGCGAAGTTCAAACACCATCAGCTGAACTACTCTACCATAGAGAAGGAAGCCTTAGCTCTGCTTCTAGCTCTGCAGCATTTCGCAGTGTATGTGGGCTCTAGCGCTTCCCGGTGACCGTGTTCACAGATCACAATCCCTCGCTTTTTCTGAACCGGATGTACAACCACAACCAGCGACTGATGCGCTGGGCACTCCTGGCCCAGGATTATAATCTGGTGATCAAACACAAACAAGGTACTGACAATATAGTGGCTGATGCACCCTCACGCAGCTCACAATAAGGTGTTGTTTTGGTAGAGCTTTAATGTAGGGGGGGATGTTACATCCTGTGAGGCTGTGGGAGTGTGTGGGTGGGGTGTTTGCCCGCCTCCCGCCTTCTCCTCTCTTGCCACTCCTACCCCTCTGTCTCTCTCACTCTCCTCTCTCCCAGGACACAGCTGCTCTTGATTAGCCTCGTTTGCCACTTCACTCCTGTCAGCAATCACCTCTGAGGCTATTTAAGCTGGGGATGAGCTGTGAGCAGGGTGGTTTTTCTCTCGGTGGCTCTACACGGTTTTTTGTGTGCTAGGTTGTGGACAGACAGCCTCCTTCTGACTAGTGAGTAGACGGGCTTGTGGCCCTGAGAGTGTCTCCCGTGGTGAGGAGTAAAGTAGGAAGTGTGGGAAGTGCCTCCCTTCTTTGTTTAGTAGTTTTCTTGTCTTTTGTTGCTGCGAGTGTTTCCTTTGGTTTTTTGGCATTAAAGGTAAAGCAGGCGTCTTTAAGTTAATGTCATTTGTAATAAAACTATATTATTATAGAACAACTCTGTGTGTTTTCCTTTTCATTCTGTTTCCGGACCCATTTGTTACTGGTCCCCTCACTCAGACGCCTAGACCCCTTCGGAGGGGACGTAACAGAAGCACTTAGTTTAGAGAACGTGTGTGATTGGTTGAATGTAGCTTGTTGTATAGAGACCTTTGAGTAATCCAAGAGAGTAGAAAAGTGGTTCATAGAAAACAGGTCTGGCCTGGATCTGGCATCAAGCTGGCACTTCTGACTGACTGGTGTCATGGCAGAGTGTATGTCAACCAGATGTGGGCCAGGTCAGGCAATGATGGCACTATTTATGTTCTTATTTTCCTATTTTAGTTAGAAGACCCAAATGCCATGTTGCAATACTACACTGCTATGGTAGCCAATGTTTCAAATGCAGGTTTTTGAGTGTACACTTTATCCAAAACCTAGTGAGAGTTCACTCATGTTTACCACTGGGAGGCTGTAGCTCAGGAGGTACAGCAAGTGGTTCGATCCTTGGCTTCTCCAGTCTCCGTGTCAAGAGTGTGTGCGAATGTAGTTAGGAAGCACTCAGTGTAGAGAACGTGTGTGATTGGTTGAATGTAGCTTGTTGTATAGAGACCTTTGAGTAATCCAAGAGAGTAGAAAAGTGCTATTTAAGAATCAGTACATCCACTGTCTAAACAGGGTTTCGTCATGTTGCTTTTGTACTATTATGTTCAGGCACATGTTGTTATTACATGGCTTGATTAAGACACACATTAGGCTGACACCTGGAGCCAGAGCTGAGACTGTTCTGGGCCAGCACAGGAGCACCAGTGAGTTTGCAACTGTTCTTGTGCTGGACCATGTGTGGCCCACATCTGGCAAACCACATCTGGGCCACCAAGGGCCACCATTCTTTGCAACCGTGTGGGCCAGATCCAGGCCATATCAATTTTGCGATGTGGGAACACTCTCTGCTACATGAGCTCAGTCACATGCTCACCTTCATTCATACAACTTACATCAACTTATTGAATTGAACATGAAATCAGCTCATTTCTACACCTATCAAAGACAATCCAATCCAACCTTTCTGATGAGAACATCTTTATTTTAGATCCTGTTGTCCTGTTTCAGCATTAAAAGTCATCTGATATTCATAGGAAATAACCACAAGTCAAAATCATCACTTTACAATTCATGGAGTTTCAAATATTTCCATCACTTGTTTTCACAGCACATCTTTTCTTACAGATTTTTGACTCGTGTGAAGAACATGTTATTTACCTGAGCTGTGAGATATAAGGCAGACACTGCAGCAAACTCCTCACTTCACTCTCTTCATGTGAGCAGCCTCTCAGCTCCACTTGTTTCTTCTCTGGTTGGCGTTTCAGCACCTCCAGGAGGATGGAGGTCTTTCTCTCTGAGAGGTCTATGGACCAGACTGCAGGAGCTGACTGGAAAACTGACTGTAATGATGGAAGGACACTCAGACCTGTTTTAGTCTGATAGTCCTTCACATGGGAGTACAGATCCAACAGGAAGTCACTCTGATATTGCTTCAGATCATCATCTTCATCCATGCGTCTCTCATGAAGTGGGAATGTTTGATATGTGCACACTGATGCTAACAGCTCCAGGATCTTCTCTCCTGTCTGCTGCTCTCTCTCTGCTGCTGCACAGAACAGACTCACAAAGATCCTGATTTCACCATCTTGAGTCTCCAAATAAACACTGGAACAATAAGAAGGAAACATTCAGTGATGATTTGATGTGAGCTGCATAAAAACAGCCACACACTGCTGATGCACTTGTCCATGTGTGTCCTGTTTATAATGAAACAGCCAGTGTTGGTAAGGTTACTTTTAAAATGTATTCCACTACAGATTACAGATTACATGCCCCAAAATGTATTTTGTAACGTATTTCATTACAAAATCCTCAATGACAGTAACGTATTCTGAATACTATGGATTACTTAATATATTATCAAGATTTTACAACTACATTGTCTTATTGCATTGTGATTTATTACTATTACTGAAGGTTATCATACCAATACCAACTCGATTTGAAATTTATTTCAAACCTAAAACCTTTAGTAAACAATTAAACAAATAAGAGTAAAAATGCAAGAATTTACTTGTAGCAATAAAATAATCTTCTACCTCTTTTAAGCTCTGTCCACACCTATACAGCTTTTTCTATGTGTATGGGCCTTTTGTCCACACGTAAACGGCATTTTGAATCATCTAAAACTGAGATTTTTTTAAACGCCTTCTTTGCATTTACGTGGACGAGGAATACGGGGTTCATCACGCAACGTCAAAAGTTGTGCGTCTTTTTTCACGTCTTACTATTTGTGGTTTTTACACACTTACACACACAGTTACTGTCCCCCCATTTAGAAAGGCAGAGGCGTCATTATTTTATGTGTAAAGCGGTCCCTCGTTTATTGCGGCAGTTAGGTTCTAAAACTATCCTGCGATAGGTGACATCTCAAACACACAATAATAACATGGACTGAACCACCACTCACAACCACTAGCACTTTATATAGCCTCTGTAGAAATTATCCACACCCTCACTTATCTTAACTGCACTACTGTATAGCTCTGTGTAAATAATCATTCTGTACATACAATAATTTTTAATCCTACAACTGTTTACAACTTGCATAGTTCCCATTTCTGTATAACTGTATAACTCAGATTTCTGTAAAGTTATTTATTTCATATTCTGTATAGTTTTTCATATTTATATCCTGTTCATATCCTGTACATAGCTTGTACTCACTACAGCCTGTACATACCTATAATTATAGAATATTCACAACATACTTCATATCGTGTACATTATAACATACCATAATAGACCCATTTCTGTAATATACTTACATATCTATATTATTGCTAATATATATTGTAATATATCTATATCACTAAAGCACTTCTGGATGGATGCAAACTGCATTGCTGTTGCCCTGTACCTGTGCATGTGCAATGACAATAAAGTTGAATTCTATTCTATTCTATTCTATCTGTACAGTAGTTATTATAGATGTTTGAAGGCTGTAAAAGCCCTCACTACAAGCTGTAGACACTTTCCTCAGACAGGTATGAACATTTTCACTCTTTTCTCGCTTGTTTAAACACAAAGTTCAAACCTTGTTAGAAAAATAAGTCCAGTATTATAGAATGAAACCAAAGATCAAACCCTGTTTTCAGATCATGGGAATAGAGCAGCTGCAGAGAATTCAACATTAATGCATCAATGGTAACGGAAGTAGACGAAGCAAGAAGAATGAGTCAAGTTTGACTTCTCTGACTGTTTGGCTTTGCTTAATGCGTCTTATAATCTGAAAAATGTGGTAACTTCTACCTTCCTTTAGCATGTCCAGAAGTCAAACTTTTGGTGCCATAGTTAGCGCCTTCCTCAGCCTTTTGGGAGCTACATGAGGAGCCTCTGACGGTGCAAAAGGTTTCGTCGACATTGTTGTGTTTGTGGGGAGAAAACTTACAAACATACAGCACTGCTAGCGATGGAGGATTTATGTAAATTTGACAAGCTGAACTCGTTCTGCACTGGACAGGAGACACGGCTCAAGGTTGATTGATAATGGTCTGCTGCAAATATTTTTCAATAATAACTTTTACAAATATTTCTTACAGCTCTAATGTGCAGCTGTCAGCTTACAAATAAACCGCAGCACAGAGCGCTCAAACACATCCATTCATTCACTTCTTCATAGATCTTTATCATCCATTCATGTGCTCATGTTTGTGACTGATGAAGGCGGCATTCGATTGGTCCATTTGTGTGGAAGAAGAGAGAAATAGCAAATCAAAGCCCCCTTTTATGTGAGTGTGGACAGAGACTGAAGCTGAGTGAACACAAAGTTTTCCCCCACATTGTCACAGCTGTCATCTCTGACTGCAGGTTTAGCTTTCATCAAGCCAGCTAACACAAAGAAAGCCTGCTTATGATCAAGCTGCTTCACTGTTAAGCTCCCTGTACAATTAAACAATTATACTAAAATTCATATACTGAAAATGTTTCCACTGCTGACTTCAGGGAGCATCTCGTCTTCTGAAGAATTAATCATGTAAAGTATGTCGTGTACCTGAGCTGTGAGATATAAGGCAGACACTGCAGCAAACTCCTCACTTCACTCTCTTCATGTGAGCAGCCTGTCAGCTCCACTTGTTTCTTCTCTGGTTGGAGTTTCAGCACCTCCAGGAGGATGGAGGTCTTTCTCTCTGAGAGCTTTATGGACCAGACTGCAGGAGCTGACTGGAAAAGTGACTGTAATGATGGAAGGACACTCAGACCTATTTTAGTCTCACAGTCCTTCACATGGGAGTACAGATCCAACAGGAAGTCACTCTGATATTGCTTCAGATCATCATCCATGCGTCTCTCATGAAGAGGGAATGTTTGATATGTGCACACTGATGCTAACAGCTCCAGGATCTTCTCTCCTGTCTGCTGCTCTCTCTGCTGCTGCACAGAACAGACTCACAAAGAACCTGACTGCTTTACTTACGAAGTGACCTCAGAGGAAGAACACTGGAACAACAAGAAGGAAACATTCAGTGATGATTTGATGTGAGCTGCATAAAACAGCCACACACTGCTG
>NC_052944.1:99754786-99854179 GCF_013358895.1 Oreochromis aureus | reverse complement strand
CTTAGTCCTTCGTTCGGTCTCTCCGGTAAACAGTGAATCCATCCGGCGTGATGGCGCAGTCGGGGACGCTGGGCTCCAGCCATGTCTCTGTGAAGGCCAGAACACAGCAGTCCCTGATGTCTTGTTGGGGTTTAATCCGAGCTCGTCAAGTTTGTTGTCAAGAGACTGGAGATTCGCGAGCAGGATGCTGGGCAGAGGTGGTTTGCTGTTTCTCTGAAAGGTCTTTAAACATGACACTCTCACACATGCTCAGTAGTTTTCCTCACAGCATCCAACAGTTACAGTTTCTCAGCAGATGTCAAGTTAATTCTCTGTGAAGCCATTTATTTCTTTAAAACTCTGAACACTGTACACATTTCACAGCAGTCAGTGTGTAAACAGCTGGAACCTGAAAGTCCACCACGAGTTTCTCTTTCTTTACAACATTAAAAATCTGTATGAGTTAAACTCTGATGTTGCTGTGTCCTCTGAAGAAATGAGTTTAATCTGAACACAACTCGTTTCTTTAAATGTTGAGAGGTTTTGTTAAAACTCATCATTCACTTCTTGACTCCACCAAACAGCTGCTGAGATGACAACGACACAGGTCAAGAAATGTCATCACTTCCAGGCTGGACTACTGTAATTCATTATTATCAGGATGTCCTAAAAACTCACTGAAAAGCCTTCAGCTGATCCAAAATGCTGCAGCAAGAGTCCTGACAGGGCCTAGAAAGAGAGAGCATATTTCTCCTGTTTTGGCTTCCCTTCATTGGCTTCCTGTTAAATCCAGAATTGAATTCAAAATCCTGCTCCTCACATACAAGGTCTTAAATAATCAGGCCCCATCTTATCTTAATGACCTTGTAGTACCATATCACCCCATTAGAGCACTTCGCTCTCACACTGCAGGCTTGCTTGTTGAACGGGAGGCAGAGCCTTCAGTTTTCAGGCCCCTCTTCTGTGGAACCAGAGTAACCCATAATTCAAGTGATTCCAAAAATGTCATGTTTAGTTTAGAAGGAAGTCTGTATCTTCTACACATTTGTACTTGTATTTGTTTAATGAGTTATAGTTAGGAAGAATTCACTGTTTGTGTCATGATCCGGCCTAAGTCCAACCTCTGACCAGAGTTCCAGTTTTTGTGTGTCTATCCCTGCTCACCTGCAGATCATTAGCAGCAATCATGTGGGTGTACTTAAGACCAGCTCAGCCCTTCACTTGCCAGATCATCAGCTACCTCATTGTGGTAATTGGCCTTAATGTTTCACTCTTTTTTGCCCTTTCTTGACCATTGCTTCACCAAAAGGCAGATCACACAAAGCTCTGATTAACAGCTCATTTGGAAGTACTGACATGTGGAGTAAATACTGAGCTCTGCTGTGATAATGCATATAGGGTACATACAACTGGATATGTAAATGTAATGATGGATCAATGAAATCTATATTACAAAGTATAACCACAATTATAGTCTAAGGAGCTTGGAAAGAAAGCAAATGGACTTCTTTAAGCTTTATGAAGACGTATCACCTCTCATCTGAGAAGCTTCTTCAGTTCTAAACCCATATGGTGTGTAGAGCAGGGTCCCCAATCCCAGTCCACCAGGGCCAGTGTCCCTGCAGGTTTTAGATGTGTCCTTGATCCATCACAGCTGATTTAAATGGATAAATTACCTTCTCAACATGTCTTGAAGTTCTCCAGAGACCTGGTAATGAACTAATCATGTGATTCAGGTGTGTTGACCCAGGGTGAGATCTAAAACCTGCAGGGACACCGCCCTCGTGGACTGGGATTGGGGACCCCTGTGTAGAGTCACAGATATTTAAAGCAAAGTGGGGTTGTCCTTTGAGATGGTTGATAGCACACTATTGATCATGTGTCTCATCACATGAGCTAAGGTAGTGGCTCACAAACTGGAGTGCATGCCCCCTAGAGGGGACGCAGAGCCATTGTGGGAGGGCAGTAAGAATTAAAAAAAAAAAGAAAAAGAATGCTTGGACACTGTTAGCATAATGGACAGTTTTTTTTAGCATTGCCAAATATGCTTCCAAACCAAAGACTAGGTAGAATAGAATAATGCAGCAGTCTGTCACTGAAGGAGCTCTGCAGTTCAGCAACGTTTACATGCATGGGGTGGGAGACTCTGTCCATCAGAGATGTTATTTTGGCCAGAGTCCTTCTGTCTCCCACCACCTGCACTGTGTCCAGGGTGCATCCCAGAACAGAGCTGGCCTTCCTGATGAGTTTATCCAACCTCTTCCTCTCAGCTGCCGATAAACTGCTGCTCCAACATACAACACTGTAAAAAATGACAGATGCCACCACAGAGTCATAGAAGGTCCAAATGACCTCAGCCGCCTCAGCAGGTAGAGTCTGCTCTGACCCTTCCTGTAAAGAGCATCAGTGTTGTGGCTCCAGTCCAGTTTATTATTCAGGTGAACACCCAGGTACCTATAAGAGTCCACTATCTCAATGTCCACTCCCTGGATGTTCACGGTGTCAGTGTGGTGGGTCTGCGTCTCCGGAAATCCACCACCAACTCCTTGGTTTTCCCGGCGTTGATCAGCAGGTGGTTCTGCTGACACCAGTCCACAAAGTCCAGAGTCCACTGTCTGTACTCTGAGTCGTCCTCACCTGTGATGAGGCCGACTATGGCAGAGTCGTCAGAGAACTTCTGTAGGTGGCAGCATGGGGAGTTGATGGAGAAGTCTGCAGTGTAGAGGGTGAAGAGGAACGGTGCCAGCACAGTTCCCTGTGGGGCCCCCGTACTGCAGACCAGCGTGTCAGAGACACAGCCCTGTGACCTCACATACTGTGGACGTTCTGTGAGGTAGTCCAGTATCCACTGGGACATATGGTGGTCCACTCCCGATAGCTCCAGCTTGTCTCTCAGAAGTCGTGGCTGGATGGTGTTGAAAGCACTGGAGAAATCAAAGAACATGATCCTCACAGTGCTTCCAGGCTTCTCCACGTGAGTCAGAGCTCGGTGCAGGAGGTAGATGATGGCGTCCTCCACCCCGATGCCAGGCTGGTAAGCAAACTGCATCGGATCCGATGAAGACCTCACCAGGGGGCGCAGATGGCTTAGAACCAACCTCTCGAGGGTCTTCATCAGATGCGATGTCAGGGCTACCGGCCTGTAGCTGCTGAGGTCCTTGGGATGGGAGGTCTTTGGTACCGGTACCACACAGGAGGTCTTCCACAGCTGTGGTACTTTCCCCAGTGACAGGCTCAGGTTGAACACATATCCTAGGATGCTACACAGTTCATCTGCGCAGCACCTCAGGAGCCTGGAGCTGACGCCATCTGGACCTGCAACCTTACGCAATCTTGCCTTCATATATTGTCTTCAGCTTCACCTGCACAACAGCTGTCGTGCCAAGGTAGGTGTCCCCAAAAGAATTGGTTTGCCCTGCGTCAGGAGCACACGCTGGGCTCTCCAAATCACAGACAAACAGTATCCCCCATTTTTGATTTTTAGTTCGCAAACACTTCTTAGAACGACCAACTAATCCTGAAACTTTGGAGGTTTTAGCTCTCTGTACAGGGAAGTTACAGGAGGATAAAAATAATTATCAGGCAAAATGTCATTCGTTTGTTAAAATAATCCCGTCCGATACCACGTGAGAACAATAAATATATAATTTTCTATTGTCACCCTAAAACTGAATGGTAATGTAACGACACTCATTTTTCACTTTTTCACAAAACTAAAACATCACTACTGCCACGTCTAATCGTCTGTAATGGAGGCGGAGTAAACTGAATTTGCGCTCCATGCCCAGCGAATGCTCACGACGCACGGGGAACACACTTTGTCAGTGATACCAAACTTGACACAACACTCATCCTGCCACAGTTTGTTCCCCCGGTTCAAATCACGGACAAACAGTATCCCACAGCTGTTTATGTTTTAGGCCCACTTTAGCAGAGAGACCTTTTTGAAAAATGTATTGATAGCAGTGTTGAATATTCTTACACAGTAAGAAAGAAAGAAACAAGACCAACTATACGTAAAATAATTAAAGATGTTTTGTTTTTCTGTGATTTAAAAGAGATACAGATTACAAGAGATTACAACACAGTTCATTTCTCTAAACTAGATCAAATGAAAATGTGGGACATTGTCTGGACCTGTGTGATATGGAGAATGAGGGCTAAACATGCTCTGCAGTCCCACCTAGAGCATTCGCTGCTCCCTGCAATTCAAGTGCCTCACCTTGGTTTAGACACAGAAAGAGTCCCTTTTTGTATTTTGTGCCTTTCCACTGCACCTCAGTAGTTGACAAAACACTGGGTTCTTTGACTAAAGTATGTCCAACTGCAGTGCGCACTGCTTCGCTATACAGTTCAGCATGGAAAGGAGTGGGGTCCTCAACCACCAATGAAGGTGCAAAAAAGGAGCCAGAATGTAGGTACGCCTGCAGTAGCTGATGGTTCTTTGCAAGTGTGTGACATACATTTCTGAAATTTTGTGTCCTTCTCACGCATCTTTTGAAATAGGAATGTTTGCTCTCGAACCTCATCGTCCACAGTCGAATGAGTGGGCCAAACTTTAGTATTAGAGCAGAGTAATGAGTGAGGTAATGATGCTTTGGTTTTAGTTTTTGTGCAGGTAAAATTTCTTTCCTTACCTCCAGATAATCACCAATTAGAACATTTAGCAAAGCAACCTGAGCTACTGATATGGTTGGGGCACAAATCAGTTCCACTAGTTCTTTCAACTGGACAGTCAGTTGCCAAACAGGATCCTCTGTGTCTTCGATCTTTTCACCAATGATAATGGGGAGGAGCCTCAGCAAACACCAGTTTTCTGTTGCCTGGCCACCTAATCTTTTTACACCCTTTTCTGGAACTTCAGCTGGTTTAGAGCTACCATCAGATCCTTGGTAACTAAACTGTCTGATCCTACGATTAAGCTGTGCATATGTGAAGAATTTCTTCACTTTGACAAAATAGTTCAGGTAAATGGATAGGTCAGATGCCACTACACCCTCAAACAGATCATGGCCAATACAGGGTGGGAGGCCTGGCTGGCAAACATGCATAAATGCCAGTGAATTATAGACAGAGTTAAATTTCAAACCTCTGACTACACTTGCATCACCATTTTGCAGTTTTTGAACAGTGTCATTGTACTCCTGTACTGTACGGATTGGGGCATGGTGTTCAGAATTTTCTAGCTCACTTCTGGTTATGAGACAATAACGGCAGAAATGGTGAGAGGTACTAAAATTTTCTGTGAATCCACCGACATTATGTGACCCCAAATTGTCACCAGCAATGCAAAAGACAGTTGCCTTAGCAATGTTTCCATGAACATTCAGTCCATCTATCTCCAGTTCTCTAAGATCTGCTACCAATTGAGAAAAAACTTTCTCATGGCCAAAACGTATGAAATCAGCTTCTCGGCACAAAAGCAAAAGCTGCAAGTTGTCAACAGTGGATCGATGAAAAGCATCAAAATTTGCTAAAGTGAAATAGACACCCAGCATTTTGTGTTTTTTCTTTGCCGATCCAAGGGGATTGACCACCTCGAAAGTATCCTGATACAGTATCACTTTTAAAGTGAGACCTGACTCAGAAAAAAGAGGATTGGATTGAAATACAGATCCATCGCATACATCATTTAAAATATGAGGTGCACTTTCATTCATTGATGTAGAACCCTGGTCCAGCATACCAGCATCTTGTAGCAGAGCTTTCAATGTATGTTTTATGGGTACATGTTGAGCATATTGCTCCTTTCTGTTTTCGTCAAACCCCAAAAATATGGGCTGTGGATGTACATACGGGAAATTATCCTCGAAATACTGTTGTCTTTTGTACTCTGTGGAAAGGGCTGAGCTGCAGCATGCATGGATATCTATTTCATCTAGGGTCTTGAACACATCTTTCATTTCTGTCTCAGATAGTTTGGTTCTTGTTTGTAACACTGTTTTCAGTTGATTCTTGGTGTATTGCAGGCACATTCCATTAAGAGTATTCATTTCTTCTATTATCAGCTGTATTGTAGAGGAAGGGATGAGGTGTTTTGCCTGTAATTTCATGTAAAACATGCACAAATTCTTCATGTACAAACTTTTCATTTGTGCAATGTCTAGTACATCCTCCTCCTCAGGGACATCATCCTGTGACCCTTCATCTAACTGGCTTTCAGCAACAGGGGACTGAACTTCACTAGGAACTGATGGGAAACAGTATGAACTGTAGTTTTCTCTGGTCCCCTCCCCAATCAGACCAGGAGTGACATGTTTAGCCGCATGTTCTCCTTAAATTGCTGGCTGTCTGAGTGGTGTCCCAGAAACGATGTGGGCTTCATAGATAATTGGCAAACCTTCTGGAGGAAACCTAGTCTTGTTAGGAGAGACGGCATCCATCCCACTTTGGATGGAGCAGCTCTCATTTCTAGAAATATGGACCAATTTATTAAACCCCCAAAATATGACTATCCAGAGTTGGGACCAGGAAGCAGAGTTGCAGTCTTACACGCCTCTGCAGCTTCTCTCCTCCTGCTACCCCCAAAACCCATCTCCATTGAGACTGTGTCAGCTCCCAAACAGACAAAAACAAACTAAAACCAGCAATAAACAACTTAAACATAAAAATCACAAAGAAAGAACAATACAGTATCCACATCTGAACCAAAGAGTAAAACAGTGAAATGTGGATTATTAAATATTAGGTCTCTCTCCTCCAAGTCTCTGTTAGTAGATGACTTAATAATTGATCAACAAATCGATTTACTCTGCCTTACAGAAACCTGGTTGCAGCAGGATGAGTATGTTAGTTTAAATGAATCAACACCCCGAGTCATTCTAACTACCAGAAATCCCGAAGCACAGGCCGAGGGGGCGGTGTGCAGCAATTTTTCACACCAGCCTGTTAATTAACGAAAGACCAAGACAGACTTTTAATTCATTTGAAAGCCTGATGCTTAGCCTCGTCCAACCCAGCTGTAAAACTCAGAAACCAGTCTTACTTGTTATCATCTATCGTCCACCTGGGCCTTACACAGAGTTTCTCTCTGATTTCTCAGACTTTTATCTGATTTAGCGCTCAGCTCAGATAAAATAATTATTGTGGGTGATTTTAACATCCATGTAGATGCTAAAAATGACAGCCTCAACATCGCATTTAATCTGTTATTAGACTCAATTGGCTTCTCTCAAAATGTAAAAGAACCCACCCACCACTTTAATCACACTCTAGATCTTGTTTTAACATATGGCATAGAAACTGGACATTTAACAGTGTTTCCTGAAAACCCTCTGCTGTCTGATCATTTCCTGATAACATTTACATTTACAATAATTGATTACACAGCAGTGGAGAGTAGACTTTTCAAAGTAGATGTCTTTCTGAAAGTGCTGTAACTAAGTTTAAGAATATAATCCACCCACTGTTATCATCTTCAATGCCCTGTACCAACATAGAGCAGAGCAGCTACCTGAACGCTACTCCAACAGAGGTTGATTATCTTGTTAATAATTTTACCTCCTCACTACGTATGACTCTGGATACTGTAGCTCCTGTGAAAACTAAGGCCTCAAATCCAAAGTACCTGACTCCGTGGTATAATTCTCAAACACGTAGCCTAAAGCAGATAACTACTCGTAAGCTGGAGAGGAAATGGCGTGTCACAAATTTAGAGGATCATCATTTAGCCTGGAGAAATAGTTTGCTGCTTTATAAGAAAGCCCTCCATAAAGCCAGAACATCTTACTATTCGTCACTGGTTGAAGAAAATAAGAACAACCCCAGGTTTCTCTTCAGCACTGTAGCCAGGCTGACAAAAGTCAGAGCTCTACTGAGCCAACAATCCCTTTAACGTTAACTAGTAATGACTTCATGAACTTCTTCACAAATAAAATTTTTATCATTAGAGAAAAATTACCAATAATCATCCCACAGATGTAATATTATCTACAGCTACTTTTAGTACCATCGATGTTAAGTTAGACTCTTTTTCTCCAATTGATCTTTCTGAGTTAACTTCAATAATTAATTCCTCCAAACCATCAACGTGTCTTTTAGACCCCATTCCTACAAAACTGCTCAAAGAAGTCCTGCCATTAATTAATTCTTCGATCTTAAATATGATCAACCTATCTCTAATAATCGGCTATGTACCACAGGCCTTCAAGGTGGCTGTAGTTAAATCTTTACTTAAAAAGCCATCTCTAGACCCAGCTGTCTTAGCTAATTATAGGCCAATCTCCAACCTTCCTTTCATATCAAAAATCCTTGAAAGAGTAGTTGTCAAACAGCTAACAGATCATCTGCAGAGAAATGGTTTATTTGAAGAGTTTCAGTCAGGTTTCAGAGCTCATCACAGCACAGAAACAGCTTTAGTGAAGGTTACAAATGATCTTCTTATGGCCTCTGACAGTGGACTCATCTCTGTGCTTGTCCTGCTAGACCTCAGTGCTGCGTTCGATACTGTTGACCATAATATCCTATTAGAGCGATTAGAACATGCTGTAGGTATTACAGGTACTGCACTGCAGTGGTTTGTATCATATCTATCTAATAGACTCCAATTTGTACATGTAAATGGAGAGTCCTCTTCACACACTAAGGTTAATTATGGTGTTCCACAGGGTTCAGTGCTAGGACCAATTCTATTTACATTATACATGCTTCCCTTAGGCAGTATCATTAGAACACATAGCATAAATTTTCACTGCTATGCAGATGACACGCAGCTCTTTCTATCTATCCATGAAGCCAGGTAACACACACCAATTAGTTAAACTGCAGGAATGTCTTAAAGACATAAAGACCTGGATGTCCGCTAACTTTCTGCTTCTTAATTAAGATAAAACTGAGGTTATTGTACTCGGCCCTGAAAATCTTAGAAATATGATATCTAAGCAGATTCTTACTCTGGATGGCATTACCTTGGCCTCCAGTAATGCTGTGAGGAACCTTGGAGTCATTTTTGACCAGGATATGTCCTTCAATGCACATATTAAACAAATATGTAAGACTGCTTTCTTCCATTTGCGCAACATCTCTAAAATTAGAAATATCCTGTCTCAGAGTGACGCTGAAAAACTAGTTCATGCATTCATTACTTCCAGGCTGGACTACTGTAATTCTTTATTATCAGGATGTCCTAAAAACTCGCTGAAAAGCCTTCAGCTGATCCAAAATGCTGCAGCAAGAGTCCTGACAGGGACTAGAAAGAGAGAGCATATTTCTCCTGTTTTGGCTTCCCTTCATTGGCTTCCTGTTAAATCCAGAATTGAATTCAAAATCCTGCTCCTCACATACAAGGTCTTAAATAATCAGGCCTCATCTTATCTTAATGACCTTGTAGTACCACATCACCCTATTAGAGCACTTCGCTCTCGCACTGCAGGCTTACTTGTTGTTCCTAGAGTATTTAAAAGTAGAATGGGAGGCAGAGCCGTCAGTTTTCAGGCCCCTCTTCTGTGGAACCAGCTTCCAGTTTGGATTCGGGAGACAGACACTATCTCTACTTTCAAGATTAGGCTTAAAACGTTCCTTTTTGCTAAAGCATATAGTTAGGGCTGGACCAGGTGACCCTGAATCCTCCCTTAGTTATGCTGCTATAGACGTAGGCTGCCGGGGATTCCCATGATGCATTGAGTTTTTCCTTTCCAGTCACCTTTCTCACTCACTATGTGTTAATAGACCTCTCTGCATCGAATCATATCTGTTATTAATCTCTGTCTCTCTTCCACAGCATGTCTTTATCCTGTTTTCCTTCTCTCACCCCAACCGGTCGCAGCAGATGGCTCCGCCCCTCCCTGAGCCTGGTTCTGCTGGAGGTTTCTTCCTGTTAAAAAGGGAGTTTTTCCTTCCCACTGTCGCCAAAGTGCTTGCTCATAGGGGGTCATATGATTGTTGGGTTTTTCTCTGTATTTATTATTGTGCGATCTACTGTACAATATAAAGCGCCTTGAGGCGACTTTTGTTGTGATTTGGCGCTATATAAATAAAATTGAATTGAATTGAATTGAATCCTTTTCCGGCTGAGAACCATGGCCTCAGATTTGGAGGTGCTGATCCTCATTCCCGCTGCTTCACACTCGGCTGCGAACCGTTCCAGTGCGAGCTGGAGGCCTTCACCCGATGAAGCCAACAGAACCACATCATCCGCAAAAAGCAGAGATGAGATTCTGAGGCCACCGAAGTGAAAGCCCTCCCCCACTTGGCTGCGCCTTGAAATCCTGTCCATAAAAATTATGAACAGAATCTGTGACAAAGGGCAGCCCTCGAAGAACACATCACCCACCGGGAACGAGTCCGACTTATTGCCAGCCATGCGAACCAAGCTCTTACAACGGTTGTATAGGGATCGAATGGCCTGTAGCAATGGGCCAGACAACCCATACTCCCGCAGCACCTCCCACAGGACACCCCGAGGGACACGGTCGAATGCCTTCTCCAAGTCCACAAAACAGATGTAGACTGGTTGGGCAAACTCCCATGCACCCTCAAGTATCCTTGAGTGGATAAAGAGCTGGTCCAGTGTTCTGCGACCAGGACGAAAATCGTATTGTTCCTTCTGTATCCGAGGTTCGACTAGCGGACAAACTCTCCTTTCCAGCACCCTGGCATAGACTTTCCCAGGGAGGCTGAGGAGTGTGATCCCCCTGTAGTTGGAACACACCCTCCGGTCTCCCTTCTTAAAGATGGGGACCACCACCCCGGTCTGCCAGTCCAGGGGTACTGCCCCTGATCTCCACGCAACATTGTAGAGGCGTGTCAACCAGGACAACCCTACAACATCCAGAGCCTTCAGGAACTCGGGGCGGACCTCATCAACACCAGGGGCTCTGCCACCAAGGAGTTGTTTAACTGCCTCAGTGACCTTGCCTCCGGAAATTGGCGGGTCTTTCCCCTCATCCCCACACTCTGCTTCCTCCTCGGAAGACGTGTCAGTGGGATTAAGGAGGTCCTCGAAGTACTCCTTCCACCGCCTGACAATTTTCTCAGTCGAAGTCAGCAGCACTCCGTCAGCACTATACACAGTGCAGGTAGAGCACCGCTTTCCCCTCCTGAAACGCCTGACGGTTTGCCAGAATCTCTTCGAGGCAGTCCGAAAGTCTTTTTCCATGGCCTGTCCGAACTCCTCCCACACCCAAGTTTTGCTTCAGCCACTGCCCGAGCCGTATTCTGCTTGGCCTGTCGATACCTGTCAGCTGCCTCTGGAGTCCCACAGGCTAACCAAGCCCGATAGGACTCCTTCTTCAGCCTCGCTGCTCCCTTCACCTCTGGTGTCCACCATTTGGTTTGGCGATTACCACCACGGCAGGCACCAACCACCTTGCGGCCGCAGCTCAATGCAGCAGCTTCGGCAATAGAGATGCTGAACATGATCCAATCTATTAACATCTTCCTCCAAATCCTGTTTCTGCTGCATCAGAAGGGCTCAAACCTCCTGCTGTTGTCTACTGGACCATAAATTCTACTTTATGATGATCTTCAAAGATAGAAACGTGAGTTTATTTGTGAACTCTGTGAAATGCATCTGATGTTTAGTTTGAAGCAATCCTGTGTCAGCTGCAGCCACATCATTGCCACGCATACAAATGGCTGCGTTCCTGTTTAGACCTGCTGGCTGTCAATGGGCTTCATTCCATTTCAGACTGCTGGTGGTCGGCTGTGATCTAAACTCAACATGGCTCCTGTGTTAGAAGAGCCTCTGATTTTAAACTTTGCACATTTAATAGTTTCTTTCCAACACTATGGAGCTACCAGCCCAGTATATGTAGCCACAGTAGATGGAGTTATCAAGCTGCGCTGACAAACATCAGGACTCATGTGATCCCTACATGTGGACCTTTCACACATGGATCCAAGTGCAGATTCAACTCTGCATTACATTGACTTCAGCTGTTACACACTTTCATTTTCTAGCTGTGGCACTTCTTGCTTTTTGGATCAGATAGTTTATCCATGTCCACAAATGTTTGGCTGCATATTTGTATCATCTATATTTTCCAGTCTTCATACAGCCTATATTTCATGTGAACTCCAATATGCCACCTGCCATCACGTTTTCAGGGTTCATTCAGTGTTGGAAATGTAGGACAAACAGCAGCACATGTTCTCTAAATGTTTGCAGTCATTTTAAATGAAGCTGATACTACATGAGACATTTTCCACATTTATTGTCTTTGAACAGAGAATAATAAAGCCATCAAAAATATACAGGCTGTGCAAATACAAACTTCTGTAGTGCATTTGATGACCTGCAGAGGAGAACAAGTCGGGGTTTTCAGCCCTAACACAACCTCTTTGTTCTCAATACTACAAAACCTTAAAAGGCTGATATGCAAGTTTGCATGAATCACCAACACAGTTGTGTTTGTTTCTAGTATAGTTATAAATAAGGTGATCAAATATCTGCTCACTGATTAGATCCAGTATCTATTACAGGTGAACTGGATATCACAGCATGTTGTTAATCTGTCATATCAAACTAAACAGTGTTGCTGGTGTAAATATCCTCCAATAAAGTCAGATGGGCTGAGGGCTGCTGTTGCCAGGTAACGATGATGTCACACTGCATCTTCTGATCTTTAGCACAGCAGCGCTCGGAGTCTGATGTTGGCTCATGTGTTGTCATGACTTGTTAACCCACTGATGCTGATCACACAGACCCACTAATAGAACTGTTTTATCAGGGTTTATGCAGCGTCACCATTAATGTCACATTTAATCAGACCACATTTACTATACAAGCCCACTACAGCCATTATCAACATTTTACATTACATTATACATTTTCACTGATTTAAAGCACCACTATTTTAACCTGATTCATTTTTTCCACCTTAACAGTTAACTCCTCAAATCAAACAAGATATTTGACCCTCAAAAAAATGTACAAACAAATAATTTTGATATAAAATATTTATTTTTTAACTTTTAGAAGTGAAATCAAACAAGTGTGTTTAACAGTTAAACCAGAGTGGAAGCTGCTCATATATAGTCCAACCCAGGCTAAAACCAAGTTGAGTAGAGCAGCATCATCAAAGTGTCTGCTCTCTGAACGCGGTGCAAGATCGCCATCTGCAGGACAAAACTCATTTTTCGTCGTACTGCTGCTCTGCCCTGGCTTAGATGTTTAGGTTCAAGGTTCTTTGCTGTCCCTGCATCCACCGGTGCTGCTCATCTGTACATGCAAGCCCTGTGTTTCCACTGATCGTGGCATTTGCATTTGTATTCTATTTTATTCTATTGTATATAGTATTTTATTTCATTTTATTCTATTCCAGTGTTTTCTAATTTCAGATACATAGCTTTGCACTTTTGCTGTAACAAAACAAATTTCCCACCTGTGGGACTAATAAAGGTCATCTTATCTTATCTTAACAAAACTTAACAGTTTTTTCTCACTGTCAACACTCCAGATTTAACATCACGAGGAAATTTATACTAACAAAAGCACTACAGTGTCTGTTTATATCTGGCTCAACACACCTGAATCACATCTAACACACTGACATAAAAACACTGGCAAGGTCGCCCATATTTTACATTTCATATTAACAGTCAGTTGCTTTTTGATTTAGAAATACACACAGTCTAAGTTTTTTCAAAGTAGTGTGTGTCTGCGCATATATATATGCAACCCTGTGTCACATCTTCTTATAACTGTATTTTGTTTTTGCGTTGTAAATTGGCCCTTAATGTATCGTCTTTTACGATACATTTACGAGTGCATGTATTTACGAGAACGGCGGCGCTGCAGGACAGCCACAGGCTGGATGCACTTTCAGCCAAAAAACAGAGACGACCAAACGATACAGAAGCTTTGAAGCTCCAAACTAGCTGCTTCAAAGCAGCGAGTGGAGAACAAGAGGACTCAAAGTTGTGTCAGTGTGACACGTGTCAGCTCCATGGCAGTAAACACAGGACTGATCTGTTCATCATTTGAATCCAGAGGGATCAAAACAACAGAACAACATGGTGAAGATCAGCACATCACTATATTGAACTAAACATGACTGGATTCATGAACAGACTTCAAACAGTAACACACACATGGTTCTACACACAGTCCACACACCTCCTGCCTTTGTCTCATTTCTAACATCAGGAGACCTTTATGATCTCTGCCATGGTGTCTGTTTAACAACAACAGTCACTACATGAGTGAGACACAAACTCCGTCTGCCTCTTCATACATACAGTCTACATATTTACAGAAGTCAGAGCTCATCAGACACAGAGAAACAGAAACCTTCTCAGTATCAGCAGCACAGCAGCTTCTGCAGAGCTTCACTGTCCAGAGCAGCAACGGATGGAAATCATATGAAATCTCCTTTTTTTACCTTCTTCCTCTAACAAGATCCTCAGTCTCCTGCTGTTTCTTTTTTTTATTTTATTTTATGTTATTTTCCATCACAGCAGCATGTTAATAACAAAACTTTGAACATACAGTAGTTTGCTGATCAGTTTTTACAATACCCCAAAAGATAACAGAAATAGAGAAGGAAAACAAGCAAATAAACAAACCAAAGAAACCCCTACAAAACAAAACAAAATAAAAATAAAAAATAAAACAAAAAACAAACAAACAACAACAAACAAATATAAAAATAAAATGTATAACAGACATTCAGTGTACAGTTAACTGTGATAGTGATATAGAGATATGGTATCCGGTCATGTTAAGGTGGTCATTTTAAATGTTTCCATGTACATCAGGAATGGCTGCCATGCCTTAAGAAATTTGGTGGTTGAACCTGCCAGTGTATATCTCATCTTTTCTAAGTGCAAAAACCTCATGAGCTCCGCAAGCCACTGTTCATGTGTGGGAGGAGCTTCCTGCTTCCATCTTAAAAGTATAAGGCGCCTTGCGATAAGTGAAGCAAAGGCAGTAGAATTCGAATAGTATTTTGGCAAAGTGATGTTTTGAGGTATCACCCCAAAGATAGCCGTTAGAGCAGAAGGATCATATTTAACGTTATACATCTCTGAAAGAGTGATAAATATAGACACCCAATAGTTATGAAGATTGGGGCATGTCCAAAAGGTATGAAGGAGCGAACCAGTTTCTGCTTTACATCTGTTACACAGGGGCTCAGCTCCTGGATAGAACTTGGCTAACTTTTCCTTGGAGATATGTAATCTGTGTAGGACCTTGAATTGGAGGAGCCCATGCCTAGACATATCAAAGAAGGGTGTACCCTATGGAGAAAAGATTGCCAGAGTTCATCTGTTATAGTCATCCCAAGGTCCTTCTCCCACTGTGCTTTAAGGATGGAGAGAGAAGGAGATTGAAGATCCAATAATATAGCATAGATTTCTTTAATCGACCCTCTCTTATGGATGTTTATATTAATAATTTTATCCAAAGAAGTTTCCTCAGGTAGTTCCGGAAATGCTGCTTTAATTGACGTTAAGTGTAACCCAAACCTTTTCCTACATTGCACCCAGATTCTGAGCGAATCATACAACAAAGGCTTACGTTTATAGGTGTATAGTTCTAATGGGAAGGCTGAACTCAACAAAGCTGATAGGCGAATTTTGCCACAATTGGATGACTCAATTTGGAGCCAAGCTGGAGTCTCTGTAGTAAAATTACTCATCCAGTACAGCATATTTCAAATATTTGCTGCTCAATAATAAGACTGAAAGTTTGGCAAGGCTAATCCACCCATTAGCGTAGTTCTCTGCATAAAATCTTTACGAATTCGTGGACTTTTGCCATTCCAAATAAAAGCAGAGATATGCTTATTCAGTGTTATAAAATACTTATTGGGTAAGTAGCATGGGATACATTGAAATAGATAAAGGAACTTGGGTAGTATGTTCATTTTGACAGAATTGATGCGGCCAATTAATGACAGTAAATTGTTCCATCTCTGAAGAGCTGTCTCAGTATTCCTAAGCAGCGGGACAAAGTTTCTTTCATAAAGACCTTTGTATGAGTGGGTGAACTTAACCCCCAGATAGGTCACATACCCTGATTTAACTTTAAATTGAAAACCTGAAAAGGAAATCTTCCTGGCTATAGATCTGTGAAGGTTCTCAGTCATCCAGGTCATCGTAGTCTAAGGAGCTTGGAAAGAAAAGCGTCTGGACTTCTTTGAGTTGCTTGAAGACGTTTCACCTCTCATCCGAGAAGCTTCTTCAGTTCTAAGGGTCAATTGGTGGGGAGTCCCACCCTAACCAATGAGGATTTAGGGAGTGGAAGTGTTTTATCTGAGGAGCGATCTAGTACTGGATCCATGACAGTATTCATGTCTCCTCCAATGATCAATTGGTGTGTATTAATCTGTGGAAGGGAATTAAGAAAGTCATTGAAAAAAGTTGAATCATTCCGATTCGGAGCATATACGTTTGCTAAAATAAGTGAAGTATTAAACAGGGACCCTGTCACAACTACATAGCGACCATTTGGGTCAGCTATTGTATGAGAGACTATAAATGGAGTATTCTTATTGATCAAAATTGCTGCGCCTCTGGCTTTTCCATTGAATTTGGAATGAAAAATTTGTCCAACCCAATTTCGTCTTAATCTGGCATGATCTGTATTCTTAAGGTGTGTTTCTTGAAGAAACGCTACATGTACTTTAAGATAAAGAAGATGTGAGAGTACCTTATTTCGTTTCACCGGGTGGTTCAATCCCTTCACATTCCAGCTAATAAAATTAACATGGCAGCCATTACTCACAGTAGTTGAAGTGTCATCAACAGAAGTCATCACCATATAAGTACATGATGAAAAACACCAAAATGTTGTTGTTAACAATAATCTGAGCAAATAATATACAACAAAAAAGAAAAAGAAACAAAGGAAAAAATAGATAAATCCCTCTCACCCACCTCCCCGTGTTCAGTGTTGTCCCCAGACGACACACACCAATTTCCCAAAGCACCCCTGCTTCTATTAAGAGTCCCATTCAGCTTATTCATAACCACAACCCCACATAAGCAGAAGCATCTGAACTATGAATCACACAGGTAGTCCAAAATATATTCAAGTTAGAAAGTCACAAAGTACAACATAATAGAGTAAAATAATTAAGAGAAGAAAAGAGAAAAACTCCCACGTCAAATTTACCTGTAACCAAAAAACGAACCAGTTTCACTTCTCATCAAAGCTGAACCCGGAGTCCCTTTTAAGTGACAAGTACTGGAATATAGTATATACCTCCCAGGAAACAAGGGCAAGCTCACCAACATCTGAGATTTCTAAATGAACCTTGAACATGAAACTAAACTAAACCAGAAATCGTCCTTTTATTGATTGACAAAAATATAGTCACGATGGTATGAAAGTCCCGGTGGTTTTTATATAATGTCATTCGGGAGATGACTCAAACTTGGAGTCAATGAAATCTTTCACTGCTTTAGGAGAGTCGAATACCTGTGTTTCTCCAATAAATGAAATCCGAAGCCGGGCAGGGTAAAGAAGACCGTAGCGAACTCCGTCTTTTTTCCGTAGTAGTCCCTTTACCTCGCTGAAAGCAGGCCGGAGTCTGGCCAGGTCGGTGCTGTAGTCAGGAAAGATGAAGATCTGCTTCCCTTGAAACTCCAGCCGGCCTTTCTGTCTGACTAAGCGCTGTATCCGCTCCTTCTCCTGGTAGTAATGGATGCGGACAATGAACGGCCGCGGTCGCCCTCCCTCCGTGGGCAGCGCAACCGCCACCCGGTGAGCTCTGTCCAGGATCGGAGTCTGCTCCAAACCGCCGGGACCACCCAGTACAACGTGCAACAGATCAGCAACAAATTTAGTCAGATTCCCTTGTTCGGCTCCCTCAGGCACTCGTATACGCAAGTTACATCGTCTTCCCCGATTCTCCAAGTCGTCCGTTTTCAGCAGTAACTTCTTGTATTGGTTACTCAGATCTGCGAAACATGTCTCCATAACTTCTAGCCGCTTATCCAGATTATTCAGGCCTTCTTTGTGTTCGCCCAGCTTCTCAGTACATTCGTCAAGAGCGGTTTGGATGGGCGAAATGGCTCATTTAATTTCGTCCCGTAGGTTGTCATTTTCCCCTTGAATCACTTCTTTGACAATGTCGCGGAAAGCTAGCAGTGTCGCCGGATCAACAGTAGTTTTGCTAGCGGTCTCTGAGCAGCTAGCCTGCGCTCCTTTAGCAGACTGCTTCGGAGGCATTTCACTTCGAGATAAGCCAAGAAGATGGAAAGAACAACAGCTAAAACAATGCTGACTTTCTTAATAGAGCTTAAGTAATCTCTGAATTGGGCCACAATAGGTGAACCATAAAGTAATTTCACAGATAAATGGGACCTCGTGGTTTGCGCGTCTACTCCATAACGCGCCCCCTACTGGACTCCAGTGTGCTGCTGTTTCTTTTGTGGAGGCAAATCCATTCTGTGTTTCCTTCAAAGCATCATTTCCACTTCAAAGCTGTGAAAATGTGTCAGATGAAGTTCCCTCTTTACTAAGTGATGATGAAACTATGGCACGTGGCCACAACAAGAATTTCTCAGACTAGTGACTGAAATGTGATCCAAACTGAGCTTTAGTTTGAGAATCATCCACATGTGCATCATCCAGGAGCAGCAGCAGCAGCAGCAGCAGCACAGGAAGCAAAGCCGCCTTTGAATCATAGACATAAATGTTGTTTCCATTTAGCAGCAGGTTAAAGTGACACATCACTAACACTGAGGGCAAAGCTGAGAGTTTCTGCTCCCAAACATTTGGACCAAAGAGTCCCCCGAGCTGACGTGCTGCTTCTTTATAACCTTTGACATCAAACACAGCAGCATTCATTTGATGCTGCTGATGTCTGCTGCTCTGTATTGATGAGGATTTTTCATTGATATCCAGATAAAGACGTACCTTTAAAGTCCTCCATGGTCAGGCTCCTGTCTGTATCAGAGACACTGACTCCATGAACCCCTCACTGCATCAGACCTTCTGCCGTGGCCTCGTTAGTGCTCCCAAAGACTCGTTTAGTCACTAAAGGTGATCTGGCCTTTGAGCTCCACATATCATGACTGGAATTCCCAGCCTGAGGATCCAAGAAGATTTGAAAACCAGAACAAATTGCTGAACATCAGGTAGAAACAAGAACAAGATGGCAGCTTTAAATCCTCCGAGGAAAAGCAGGAAAGTTAAAACAGGTCAGGGCGCTGTGGGAGTCAGGTGACTGAGAGCAGGAGGAGAGTCTGAGGACACCTAGTGGCTGAATGAGCAGTGACAGCAGGTTTAGTAAAACAACAGATAGACAGAGGACAGAGATCAGGGGCCCATTCTTCGTACCTCGCTTACTACATCCAAGATCAAATGACACATCCAAGATCAAATCATCGCGCCAACTTTGAGCTCGCTATTCCGGTTCTCCGAACACACCTGTTGTTGACGATTAGTATAGCTGGATGAAGTAATGCGAGATCACTGGGTGGCTTAAAAGGGGCTACGCATCGATAGTAGAAACATTGATTGGCAACCCTTTGATTGGTCGGCGAAAATGTCGAAGGAGCGCGCTCAGTATTTTTCGGCAGCAGAGCAAGAACTCTTGATTGAGGGATTTCAGGAGTTTCAGAGTTTAATTAAAACGCAAGGGAACACCGCAAAGGCTGCAAAAGCAAGGAGAGAGGGCTGGCAGAAAGTTGCTGACAAATTAAACTCGTAAGTAATTTATTATATTATATTACATTATATCCTCTTTCACATTAGAGCCACAACAGGACCCACTAGAACATGGGAACAAGTAAAAGTGAAATATAAGAATATTCTACAGAATGGTAATATTTATCACTTATATTGCTTTTAGTCTCTTGAAAAGAGACCCTGAAATAATCTGTTTGTTTGTTTATAACAGCAACCAAGAAAAGGGCAGAGCAAATAAAGACAGGTGGTGGTCCTGCACCCCCTCGTCACACCCTGGCAGAGGAGCTGGCCCTAGGGTTGCCACCAGACCCATTGTTGAGGGCATCCCTGGGGGCAGCTCTTCCTTAGACCAGCAGCAGGGGTGCAGTAGCAGCACCTTCATAACTGGTAAATGAGCTCATAATTCTATTTGTACAATGTAAAATATTTGGTTGTTGCCTTAATTAAAATGCTTTTTGTACTGTGACATTTATTGACATTGTGGGTTTTTTTGTGTGTAGTTTTACATAACACTCCATCACTTCTACCTGTTCCCATGCAAGGGGTGACTGAAGCATGCACAGTAAGTTGATATATATATATATATAAGGAAGGATCCTGTCTATCCCGCAATATACGCTGAATTCTGAAAACTCTCCTTATCAATCTTGCACCTTCCGCAATGGGTTGCTCGCGTACAAACGGACAGGACATGGCTGCGACAGACTTCCCAAATCCACCTTCGCTTTTATAGCCGTGGTCTCTCATCTTGATTACACGAAGTGTTTTACTATTACTACTCTAAATATGAATTACATCTGAAATAATCAAATACATGAAATAGAATGATTAATAGTACATTTCCCTTTTTTTCGGAAATGACCTGTATGTATCTGTATGAAATCAATAAAAGAATCGAACGCTGCATTATCTTTAGTTACATTGATAATATTTATTTATGGTAAAACAGTGGCGAAATATCGCTCTTGCTTTCATATAACTGCAGCGGACATACCTGAGTGGCCGCGATCTAATCCTGTTTACATAAAGTAAACCTGCTCCCGAGCAGGTTTACGCTTACGGATCTGTTGCTATGACAGCAAGTCCCAGATGAGCTTCGAAGAACCGAACGATCCAAGATCACGCGAAATCGTCAACATTCAAATCCGGCTAACTTACTTAGCGAGGTACGAAGAACGGGCCCCTGCACTCCCAGATTGGGAACTGACCCACAACAAACCAGAGACCTCCTGTGAGTCTGAGAGCAGCCTAAAGCTGAGGATCATAATGGAGTCTGTCCTCTGACTCCATTTACCTGCTTTGTCTCTGCTGTGCTTCCTGTTTCACACCAACATTTCCTCCCACTTAATGTCTTTTTTTTTCTTTTTTTCTTTTTTTTTTCTTTTTTTTGCCGGTCCCGTTTGGCTCTTTTGCCATCAGAATTATTGTCTAAAGGCGAAGAAAGATGACCAACGGATTTACTTTACCAAATTGACCATCCCAGCCTTGTCATAATGTCTATTTGATTTACCTTTTATTGTTTATTTTATTTTCACTTGCTGAATACGGGACAGACTTGACTGGGGGAAAGAAAGGGGAGAAAGAAAGAGGGAAAGTAAAACAGCTGAGAAGAGGGACGGGGAAAAAGGGCAAAAAACAAAAACCAACAGAGCAAGCAGACAAAAAATACATATATCAATCACCTGGATCACCTGTTGAGAAAGAAAGAAGAAAGCAAGCAGAAGAAAACGAGAGTAATAAACAACATCACAATGATCTATGGGAATATGACAGTAAATACTAAATATTAAACATTATTGTGCAGTACGTAAGATCGACAGAACCCCCAGAACACAAGAGACCAAGGAAGACCAACAGAGGGACAGCTGCGCCACTATCCCAGAAAGAGCTGAGGAGAGTCCCAGATGAGGCGTCACTCAGCAGCCGCGGAGCAGAAGCCAGGGGGGGTTGCAGTGACGTGCCCGTGAGCTCCGCCGGCAGCCAGCTGTGCCTGAGTGACCGAGCCCCAGGCCGAGAGGCCAAGGGCACCCCACCTTCGAAGTGGCCCGAGCGAGCCCCAGGCTCCAGGCCCGGATAAGCAGCCGCCAAGGAGTGAGCCGGTGTGTACCTGGACGCCCATCCCCGGACACAAAGAACCACCAACGCACCGATGTCTGAGGGCGTTCGCCACCGGCAGGGGAAGTGGTGGGGGGAGATAGGCCTCCATACCTTGGAGGGCCTGAGATGTCCCCAGAGAGGTGACGTCTGATAGCCAACCTGACATATAGACACAGACATACAGGCACTCCCACTTAATGTCAGCAGGAGACATCCCTTTGACGAGCTGCTCTCACATGATTGATTACATGCATGTTCTGTTGTCTTACGATAACTCTGAAACTGAAAGATCTGCAGCATCACGTCATGGTCCCATCATTGTCTGTTGACATTTGGAGTTGTTAATGAGTTGAGTCATGTTACTCTGCTGAAAGCGATGGTCTTTAAATACACTTATCAACTAAACTGAAAACATCAGAATAATGGAGATTTTCTTCATGATGCAGTTGTGATCAGCTGATCAGGCCTGTGGTAAAAACACTGTTTCCTGTTTTTTTTCTTTCCCTCTTAAGAAATATGTGGGTATCAGCAAAAACTGCAGAGCAGTCAGTGGAAATGTCACATGAACACTAACCACAGTGAACCAGACTACTTCAAACTTCTACGTCACTCAGGTTTTACTAACAGCCAATTTGGTCAGCAATGCTCAGACAACATTATGTACAAACACACAAAGAGGCAAACATGCATGCTGCTGTCGGTACGTTTCCTCAGAGTAAAGGTCGACTCCTGTAGTTCACAAATCCTGGTTATACAGCTTTGAAATAATTAACAACAATAAACTGGCTTTTTGACAACCATTATTAGTTTGTTAATATAAGCTTTATAAAGCTTTAAAAATATTTAAATAGGTCAGTGAGCGCAAAACCTTTTCTAAAGCTAAGAGCATCTTTTTTTTCTATTTTTAACATTTTAACATGAGTTTGAGGAGATCTTATCTTTTATGACACACATGAGTGAACTTGAGTGTCATACTGTTCTTAATCCAAAGGACTTAATGTGATGTCTGCCCAACCTTTGCAGCTGTAACAGCTTCAACCCCTCTAGAAAGGACTTCTACAAGATTTGGAGTGTTTATGGAAATGTTTTTAAACACTCTTCCAGAAGAGCAAGTGTGAGATAAAACACTGACGTTGGATGAAGAGTCCTGGCTCACAGTCTCCACTCTAATTCATCCCAGAGGTGTTCATCTACACCAAACTCTTTCATCTATGTCTCTATAAACTTTCTTCACTGGTGCACAGTCATGTTGGAACAGGAAGAGGCTATCTGGCTCAGTTTGAACTTTACCCTCATGCTCTTATTACCGGTGTAAAAAAACTAACTAATGTTCACATCTTCTCCATTGCTGTAGCTGCGTTTTTACTGCATCTACAGGAGCAGTCAGCTGACTGTGACTCAGTGTGTAAGTGATGATGTTTGATATTCAGGGTGATGAAAGTGTTTGAATTTAAAATGGTTGTAATGTTGAAGCTGAGAGTTGAAATAAATCCAGTCTGCTGTGTGGAAACAATCACCTGCAGTTTGTTCATCGGCTCATTTTCTGCAGACAGCACATTTATAGAATCAGTGGAACATTTATATTTATAGAATGACAATGAATTTGATGGAAACAAGTTTGGACTGATTATATTTAAACGAATGCGTAAAATCAGCTCCAAACAAATCATTAAAGAAGAGCACCTATTCACTGTAGTGAGACAGGAAGTCAAAGTTTCCAGCAAACTGTTCACTTCAGATTGGATTAAGGACACAGCTCAGCTAAAAACAACTTCCACTAACACATTGAGTGTTTCTGTGATCTGCAGTGGAACCAGTTTAAAGTGTCACTACAATAGAAACTACAATAGAAACATAATGTTAATGCTGCACTCAATAACAGGACAGAAAGCCTCCAACAAATATTTCTACATGTTTCTAAAGTCCAGACTCCATTTCTGCTTTTGTTTCTTCCCAGTTTCCCCACAAATGCCTCCCTTCCTGCTCAAAGTTTCACTTCACTTTCCTGATATCAGTGTCAGATGATCATCTCCAGCACAAATCTGCTGCTCCATAGTTCACAGTAATGGAATAACTCTGCAGATCGTTGTTGAATCCTGGATCAGGAAGTGACGCCGGTGAATATTTGGTGTTTAAATAAGGTTTCTGTCTTTTAGTCAGTCTGCTGTCACTTTGTTTTAGAGAGAAAAAGAGATTTTAGATTAACTGGTATTCCTGCTGCTCCAGGACTAAAGGACAGTATAGGTGACCACGCTGATGCCTGTTCATAATTTCACCATGAGAGTCATGCCGCCAGCAGTATCTTTATAAAACAGACCGGCGCTAAATTGAGTTTTCAGATTTTCTTGAGTAATTTAAATATGTCTCGATTATGGCCCTATACGGGTGAGTTGAGCTGGCTTGAGAAATCTGTCGCCCAATGTCACGTCACTTTACAAGAAAATGGTATTTAAAGGGTAATTTATAATTCCGACATTAGCGTCTGCATCAATATCAGTACCGTCTTGGTTTGTTATTTTAAGCCTTAAACTCAGCAATGTGTCATTTAAATCCAGGTAATGCAGCCCGTTTCCAGGTACGTAAAATTCCAGAGGTCCCCGATCAGTGAGCGCTGTTACTGGTAAAATTTCTGAATAACATTGGTCCTCGATTGGACACTGAGTCAGCGGTGCTGTAAACAGATCCAATTCACTCAAGGTGCACCCGCTCGATCGTTCGTGAAGTAAAGACATTCTTGCTTGTTCTTAGTTTTTTTTTTTAGATAATATCTTGCTTAGACTTGCATCCTTTACGTCTGACTCTTTTACCCGCTTGTATCTTTTTGACAGTTTTTCTCGGCTTTTTAAACTCTGCCAGTCTTTGACCCGGAGGACGTTTTAAGGGTCTACGTGAAATTATGCTTAGCCCAGAGCCCTCTTGGCGTTCCGCTGTGTCCGAGTGATTGAACTTACTGACATCTGTAGACAGCACATCTGATGCTATGTTCTTGACAGCAGACTTCAAATGAGGTTTTGCAACGCTCACACCCCGCTTTATGAACGGAGTGACAATTCTAAACAATTTTGAGAAAATAGATCTTAACCACGCCATCTGTCTTCTGCTCTGCATCACTCTTTTTCCTCCATTCAAAATAAGCCTTATCAATCGGGAGAATAAGCCATATATAGGGATATGAAATTTTAGTGAGAGCCACCTCCCAGGCCCCATCGAGATTGAGATGGTGGGCCAAATCAACATGGAAGCTGCTACTGGTGTTATTTTTAAATACATTCAAGCTTGTGTTTGAGGGTAATAAACAGGAGGATCTCTAGGTATGCACTGATCCATAGTAAATATCTCATCCGTGAAGGTTTGCTCATACCGCTTATCAAACACACCTCTAACTTTACACAGTCTCACGTGATCTCCATTTTTAAATTTCATGGGCTTATTTCTGCAAGGAATAGAAGAAGTACCATACAGGTTTTGAAATACTAGCGTTGTGTTGTCTGAATTTACTTCTTTGGGGGACATTTTTATGGAAATATGATAACTAGTGTTATAGCTGTGTAATAAATCTTGTAACACATCGGAGATGTCTAAGTGTATTTACAGCTGTGAAATATCTATACATTTTACTTTTAAGAGTTCTAATAAACCTTTCACAGACTGAGGCTTTTAGATCGCTCAAAATAGCAAAATAATTTATACCATACTTTTTCATTAAAGATTGAAAACTGGAATTAAAAAATTCCTTACCACTATCTGTTTGTAGCTTTTGAGGAATTTGGCTATCTTTTAAGACAGAGTCAAAAGCCTTAGTGACTTGAATGCCTGTTTTGTTTTTCAAGACTCGTGCATAAACTTTTTTAGAGAAAACATCAATAACACTAAGTAAATATTCATAGCCATCATTATGCTGGGATAACGCTTGCACAAGTCCGCTTGGAACGTCCTGCTCTGACAGGAACTCTCAAGCTGATCGCATGTTAATCTTTGTACCAGTTTCATCCTGTACGCTTTTAATCAATTTTTGCACACCGCCAAAACTACCAGGGTGAGATGGGTCATAATAAGCTTGTTTCTATAGAATCTGCTCAGTCATGTGTGATCTTTGAAGTTATGTTTAAATATGGTTTTATTTGATGATCAACCTGGTTACTAGTTTCATGTAATGAGTTTCCAAAAATATCTTATTTGATGTAATGAAAACAATACATTTGAACGGGGTAAAACAAATAATGAGATTGATTCTTGAAATGCTTTTCCAAAAAGGTTTTATTTCATGTAATGAGTTTCCAAAATATTTTATTTGATGGGGTAAAACAAATGATAACATCGATTGTTGCGATGCTTTTCCAAGAAAGTTTTATTTGATGTAGTGAGTTTCCAAACACTACTTTTTTGCTGTAATAAAAACAATACATTTGATTGAGGTAAAAAAAAAAAAAACTAATCTTAACATTGATTTTGTAAAACCTTTTCCAACAAACAAAGCTAAACATTTATTTATCTAAAAAAAAAAGATTACTAGTCGAGCCACAGCGTGTATTTCTCCTCGAGCACTTTGTGAATTACGGTCCTGGTCACTTCCATGACGCTGGCATCGATTTCTTCCAGAGTGCCCTCTATGTCGTGGCCATCTCTGAGCTCAAAGAGATATGCCTGAGAAACGCCTCTGACTTTACCTGCTGGTGGTGCAAAGCCTTCCAGCCGCAAAATTTGCAACAAGGAGCTTGTGAAATGTCCATTCCAGAATCTTTTACAGAGTTCATTATAGTACCGGAAAAAGTAATATTTTTCTAAAGGGAAAAGACAAGAATGTCATCTCTGCGAGGGGTGGGAGATCTCACATCCTTGACAGACATCTTGCTGGTGTTTCTGGATTAGCGAATTAATCATGTACTTTACTGCCTCTGAGCACACCAAAGACTCAGGTGAGCTCAGAGGCGCGCTCAGATACACACGCGTGCGCACACAGACACATAGGCGCGGGGTGCGCACACACACTCACTGGCCCAAGAACAGATGGTATTTATTTTTAGCCCATTTAAAAAAGTAAACTTTTTTAATTGCTTAAAAAATGAGAAAATGCTATTGATGATACTTTATTTTTAATACTCAAATATTTTTTAATTATTGAAATTAATGAGTTATTAAATATCATAATTTATTAATATAATATTAATATTTTTATTAATATAATCATTTTATTTATATGATAATTTTATGACCATCATAAAGTTTTATTACTTCTTAGGGTCATAAATCACTTAGTTTGACATAAAGGGTTTATTATCTCTATCAGCTGATCAGGCCTGTGGTAAAAAGACTGTATCAGTATCAGCACAAATTGTTGCCCAGCAGTCAGTGGAAGTGTCAAATGAACAGTAACCACACCAGTTCAAAACTGTTTATCACTCAGGTTTCAGTGACAGTTAGTTTAGTGACACTCAGACAACACTCTCACAAAGACGCTCATGCAGGCTGCTGTTATATTCTGAAGGTAAAGTTAGACTTCTCTTCCTCACCATCCTTGGGATACAGCTTTAAAAAACTACTGCGACTACTACTACTACCAATACTACTGCTAATGATAGTAATAATAATAATATCAGAACAACTACACGATAAGGTTTGTTGGACTGACAGGCTTTTGTTGTCGGTGTTAGATTTTTTTAGACATACTTTAGGACTCCTGAGATCAGAATAGGGACAGAGAAAAGACAGTGGTTTCTTCATTTAAGTGCCTAATAGTATGTGTGGTGAGCCAGGGCTGAGGCTAAATAAATAGACCCTCCTCTGGACATCCTTCAGTGTATCTACCCCCAAGGCCCTATATGTATGTGTTATGAGAGTGTGCAAAGTACACATGCTCAACAGCTGACCCCCATTGTACCTCCATTCCCCAAAATCCACCAAGGGCAAGGGGCCTGGGCGTATCCAGACCAGGGCCCACAGCAACGCAAGCACCAAGCCCCAAGCCCCACAGAGCACAGGACAACTCCACCACATTGGCTCATTTTCAGCAGACTGAGGTCATGTCAGACAACATATTGTGAAAATCTGCCTCCTTGACTCCTTGATTCCAGGTAGCAGCTCACCTGTCTGTCAGTGCAGCAGGTTTAGACTTGTTGGTATGAAGCAGAAGTTCAGTGAGGAGCTCAGACTTGTGAGAACAAGAGGACTTGTAGAACTTTTATCAGACACTTTAAAGGTTTTTCATGGAAATTATTCAGGACCCACAGTGGGCCTACACACTGTGAAGCCTTTTGATTTATTATATATTGCTGCAGTCAGTGGAACATTTAGAGACAAATAATGAATTTCATGGACACGGATTATATCTAAATGAATGTGCAAATTAAGCTCCAAACAAATCATTAAAGAAGTGCAGTTATTCACCGTAGTGAAGCAGGAAGTCAAAGTTTCCAGTTAAAACAAGTAGAAGAAGGAACATGGAGCTGATAAAGTGCAACATGAGTTTGTCACAAAGAGGCTTCCTGCTCTGCAGCAAACTGTTCACTTCTGATTGGATTAAGGACACAGCTCAGCTAAAAACAACAGTTTCTAAAGTCCAGACTCCATTTCTGCTTTTGTTTCATCCCAACTTCCTTATAAACGCCTCTCTGGGAGTTTCCTTGCTTCTCAAATCTGCCGCTCCATAAATCACAATTTTTTTTTTCCAGTATTTTGTTTGTGTGAGTATATTTCTGGAATGAAAGCACCAGCAGAGTTACTTCTTTCAGTGATTTTTCTACTCTGCTCTTGTGAAGTCACTTCTGTTAATGTGAACTCACTGAGTGTTTGTGGTTCACCTCTCAGACTGGCTGAAGTCCACGAGAAGATGATGAGGGAGGAAGAGGAGGACAGAGCAGAGTCTGCAGGATCCAGCTGTCCATCTGTGAGGAGTGACCAGTCCAAAGAGAAACCTCCAAGGTTCAGTGCTGAACCTGGCCCAACGAGGTCAGAGAGCTGAACTCACTGAGTTAACAGAAATAATTCTGCACTTACATTATAATTAGTGTTGATTCTAGTTGATTTCTGACTGTGTTTGTGAGCTGAGAGGAAATGAAAATGAATTTGTAACAAAAATCAGTTTTGTCCAGTTTTCCTGTAAAAAGCTGAACTCTAATCTAAGAGGACTGTTACTGACAGGAAACAGCTACATTATCTGCAGTCTGTGTGATCAGACCTGCTTCAATGAGTTTATCAAAGAATTTATCATTGAACGAAACATCTTTGTGTCTGCAGAGGTCAGAGGTCACAGTCTGCAGGATCCAGCTGCCCATCTGTGAGGAGTGACTGGTCCAAACATCCACCTCCAGGCTTCAGTGACGAACCTGGACCAACGAGGTCAGAGAACTGTGATTAGCTCCTTTACATATTTCTGTTTTCCAGGAAAAATTATGACCCCGGTGTTTAGAAAAAATGCATCTCAACTGTTCAGATACGCCTGACGGGTACGGGATCACTACGGGTTTTCGCTGAGGCAGCAGTTGTCCTTCTTTCCTGGATCGGCCTGAGCTTTCTTTAGGTGTCTTCTCAGGTTTAACAAAACTGGAGGCAGAACAATACTGGAAAAGCATATGGGAGAAAGATGCAACCCATAACGGCAATGCTCAGTGGCTAGTGGATCTGAGGGCAGACCACAGCGACCTCCTGAACAGGGTCCAGCAACCATCACAGTGGCAGATATCCAAGAAAGGGTCTCCAGTATGAAGAGTTGGACAGCACCAGGCCCTGACATGGTTCACGCCCACTGGCTGAAGAAGCTGATTGCACTCCACGAGCGCCTGGCAGCACAAATGAACCAGCTGCTACTTGACGAGAGACACCCAGAATGGCTAACCGAAGGCCGGACAGTCCTGATCCTAAAGGACCCCCAGAAGGGACCGGTCCCCTCCAACTACCGACCAATAACCTGCCTCAGCACCACGTGGAAGCTCCTGTCAGGCATCATAGCGGCTAAGATGAACAGGCACATGGGTCAATACATGAGTGGGGCACAGAAAGGGATGGGCAAGAATACCAGAGGCGCAAAACACCAGCTACCGGCAGACCAAGCAGTCAGCCGATATTGCAGGACTAGACTGACCAACCTGTGCACTGCCTGGATTGATTACAAGAAGGCCTGTGACTCAATGCCCCACACCTGGATACTGGAATGCCTAGAATTGTACAAGATCAACAGGACCCTAAGAGCCTTCATCACGAACTCAATGGGGATGTGGCGTACAACACTATAGGCCAACTCCAAGCCCATAGCACAAGTCACCATCAAGTGCGGATCTACCAAGGAGATGCTATGTCCCCACTGCTGTTCTGCATAGGCCTGAACCCCCTCAGTGAGAGCATTGACAAGACTGGCTACGGATACCGACTACGGAACGGAGCAGTTGTCAGCCACCTCCTGTACATGGATGATATCAAGCTGTATGCCAAGAGTGAACGAGACATCGATTCACTGATCCACACCACCAGGATATACAGCAATGACATTGGAATGTCATTCGGACTGGAGAAGTGTAGTTGGATGATAACAAAGAGAGGGAAGGTAGTCAGAACTGAGGGGATTGAACTAGCAGAAGGCAACATTGCAGACATAGAGGACAGCTACAAGTACCTGGGGATCCCGCAGGCGAATGGGAACCATGAAGAGGCCGCTAGGGAAGCTGCAACCACCAAGTACCTGCAGAGGGTCAGGCAAGTCCTGAGGAGTCAGCTGAACGGTAAGAACAAGATCCGGGCCATCAACACCTACGCCCTACCTGTGATCAGGTACCCTGCTGGGGTAATAGGCTGGCCAAAGGAGGAGATAGAAGCCACTGACATAAAGACAAGAAAGCTCCTTACCATGCATGGAGAATTTCACCCCAAGTCCAGCATCCTGAGGCTGTACGCTAAGCGGAAGGAAGGAGGCCGGGGACTGGTGAGTGTCAGCACCACAATCCGGGATGAGACAAGGAACATCCACAAATACATCACCAAGATGGCCCCAACTGACAGCGTGCTCTGTCAGCAGAAACCCAAGAAAGAGGAGGAAGGCGAGGAACCATCATGGAAGGACAGGCCCCTGCACGGTATGTACCACCAGCACATAGCGGAGGTGGCTGATGCCCAGAAATCCTATCAGTGGCTGGACAAAGCTGGACTGAAAGAAAGCAACAGTGGCACTAATTATGGCAGCACAGGAACAAGCACTGAGCACAAGATCCATAGAGGCTGGGGTCTATCACACCAGGCAAGACCCCAGGTGCAGGCTGTGTAAAGATGCCCCAGAGACAATCCAGCACATAACAGCAGGGTGCAAGATGCTAGCAGGCAAGGCATACATGGAACGCCATAACCAAGTGGCCGGCATAGTGTACAGGAACATCTGTGCCGAGTATAACCTGGAAGTCCCGAGGTCAAAATGGGAGACGCCCCCAAGGGTGACGGAGAATGACCGAGCTAAGATCCTGTGGGACTTCCAGATACAGACGGACAAAATGGTGGTGGGTAACCAACCGGACATAGTGGTGGTAGACAAACAGAAGAAGACGGCCGTAGTGATCAATGTAGCGGTTCCCAATGACAGCAATATCAGGAAGAAGGAACACGAGAAGCTGGAGAAATACCAAGGGGTCAGAGAAGAGCTCAAGAAGATGTGGAGGGTGAAGGTGACGGTGGTCCCAGTGGTAATCGGAGCACTAGGTGCAGTGACTCCCAATCTAAGCAAGTGGCTCCAGTAGATCCCGGGAACAACATCGGAGTTCTCTGTCCAGAAGAACACAGTCGTAGGAACAGCTAATATACTGTGCAGGACCCTCAAGCTCCCAGGTCTCTGGTAGAGGATCCGAGCTTGAAGGATATACTGCCCGCAGGGGCAAGCTGGGTGGTCACTTATTGATAAATAGCTGAATAAGAAAAAAGAACGTGCAAAAAGGGTGTAGCTATTGCAGTGTACAGTGTGATAGGTGGATCAGTTGTACAGAGTGATGGCCACTGGCAGCAGTGATTTCCTGTGTCGTTTAGTGGTGATTTTTGGTACTCTCAGTCTCACAATGAACGTGCTCCTGTGACTGACCAGCATGTCATGGAGTGGGTTGGAGGTATTATCCAACATTGTCTTTATCATGGACAACATCCGTCTCTCCGACACCACCTTAAAGGAGTCCAACTCCATACCCACAACATTACTGGCCTTGATCAGTTTATTGAGTCTGTTGGTATCTGCGACCCTCACACATTATCAGTAGAGGAACTTCTGCACTGTCTTTTAAATTTTGACATTTTTAGCAACACTCAGTAAATGATTTTAGTGATAAATGTGTTCACAGAGAGAGGAAGAAGAGTCGTGTTTGTGAGGAGGAGCAGCTGTCCTGCTGTGCTTTATGTCAGGACGTCCTGAAGGATAAAGTCTCTACCAGCTGTGGACACTGGTTCTGCAGACAGTGCATCTCCTCATACTGGGACCAGTCTGCTTCATCAAGAGACTCCTCCTGTCCCCAGTGTGGCGAAAGATCCAGAACCAGAGCTGGACTGCAGACCGCCAGTCAGAGCAGCTGTGTACAAAGTAAGACTGAACATCTGTCTGCTGATGGACTCGTTTCTGAAAACTGGACTTCTTGTTGTGTTGTTCAGACATTGAAGAGTTTTCTTTCTGTTTTACTTTCTTTCAGCAGATGTTGGTCTGCAGGAGGTTTTAGATGAACATAAGATCAGTCTGAGGAGGAGATGTGAACGTGTGACTGAAGGAAGTGATGAAACAGGAAGTAGAACCCTCCTCAACAGGATCTACACTGAGCTCTACATCACAGAGGGACAGAGTGAAGAGGTTCATACCCAACATGAGGTGTGGCAGCTGGAGACAGCTTCCAAGATGGACGCCCTCCATGACGCTCCAATCAGGTGCCAGGACATCTTTAAAGCCTTACCTGACCAACAGAGACCCATCAGAGTGGTTCTGACCAACGGCGTGGCTGGTGTTGGAAAAACCTTCTCAGTGCAGAAGTTCACTCTGGACTGGGCAGAGGGCTTGGAGAACCAACATGTCAGTGTGGTGGTTCTGCTTTCATTCAGGGAGCTGAACCTGATCAGAGATGAGCAGTACAGTCTTCTGGAGCTGCTCCATGTTTTCCATCCAACATTACAGAAGGTCACAGCAGAGAAGCTGGCTGTCTCTCAGCTTTTGTTCATCTTTGACGGCCTGGATGAAAGCAGACTTTCATTGGATTTCACCAACAGGAAGCTGGTGTCTGATGTCACACAGAAGTCATCAGTCAGCCAGCTGCTGACAAACCTCATCCATGGGAATCTGCTTCCCTCGGCTCTCGTCTGGATAACTTCCCGACCTGCAGCAGCCAATCAGATCCCTCCTACATGTGTTGACAGGCTAACAGAAGTACGAGGCTTCACTGACGCCCAGAAGGAGGAGTACTTCAGGAGGAGATTCAGTGATGAAGAGCTGTCCAGCAGAATCATCTCCCACATGAAGACATCCAGGAGCCTCCACATCATGTGTAGTATCCCAGTCTTCTGCTGGATCACTGCTACAGTTCTGGAGCACATGTTAACTACAGAGCAGAGAGGAGAGCTGCCCAAGACCCTGACTGACATGTACTCATACTTCCTGCTGGTTCAGACAAAGAGGAAGAAGAACAAGTACCATGAGGGACATGAGACGAGTCCACAGGAGCTGACAGAGGCTGACAGGGAAGTTCTTCTGAAGCTGGGGAGGCTGGCGTTTGAACATCTGGAGAAAGGAAACATCATGTTCTACCAAGAAGACCTGGAGCAGTGTGGTCTGGATGTGACAGAGGCCTCGGTGTACTCAGGAGTTTGTACAGAGATCTTCAAAAGAGAGTGTGTGATCTTCCAGAAACCAGTCTACTGCTTTGTTCATCTGAGCGTTCAGGAGTTTCTGGCTGCAGTCTACATGTTCCACTGTCACACCAACAGGAAGACAAAGGTGCTAAAGCACATCTTGTCAGAGTCATTTAAAGAGAAGATTTTTTGGGTTGTTCGATTTGTTTCATCTCTGGAAACTCTTCATCACTTTGATAATAATTTCTTCCCCTCTCTGGACATCCTTCTGAGCAGATTCTTGGAGAAATCCCTCCAAAGTAAAAATGGCCACCTGGACCTGTTTGTTCGCTTCCTTCATGGCCTCTGTCTGGAGTCCAACCAGAGACTCTTAGGAGGTCTGCTGGGTCAGACAGAGATCAGTCCAGAAACCATCCAGAGAGTCATCAACAACCTAAAGAAGATGAACAGTGATGAATCCTCTCCTGATAGAAGCATCAACATCTTCCACTGTTTGATGGAGATGAACGATCTCTCATTATTTCAGGAGATCCAAGAGTTCCTGAAGTCAGAAAACAGATCAAAGAAGAAACTCTCTGAGATCCACTGCTCAGCTTTGGCCTTCATGCTGCAGATGTCAGAGGAGGTTCTGGATGAGTTGGACCTGCAAAAGTACAGAGCATCAGGTCAGGGACTACTGAGACTGATTCCAGCTATGAGGAACTGCAGAAAGGCTCGGTGAGTCCAAATTGATTCATCAACATCATCAGCATAGAGCAGCAGATTTATTATTCAGAAATACACCAGGGTTTCTGTAGGTTATTAAAGATCTCAAATGAAAAGCACGGAAAATAACACATTTCAAATGTGTTTTCATTTCAAAGAATTTAAAGGATGAGCTCAATAATAATTTCTAAGAATGTGTTATTTTGAAATGTGTTCTAAATTAAATTAGCTCCTAGTATTATTTTGTATATAAATACATATCCATTATTATTATTATTATTATTATTATTATTATTAATAATAATAATAATAATAATAATAATAATAATTATAATAATAATAATAATATTTAATTATGAATAATAATTATGAACCTACATCACTGAGGCCGTCTCTCCTGCATGAAGTCCAGGTGCTGGTTTTCCAGTGTGTGCGTCTGATGGCCCAAAGCTGCCTCAGAGCTGTAACACCATCCATGGCTGCAGTATGGAACAGATGTAGGTGTGTCCTCATCTCCCAGAGGAGTCCAAATAGTCATCAAACAGACCTACAGACACAAAAATGTGAAAATATAAACAACCAGACTATCAGCAGTGATTTAACTACTTTAAGACCTCTGTGAAAATCATTTACAGTATATATCACATAATTTAAGGCCTAAACTGAATCAATTTCAGCTTTTGTTTTTCATGATGTATATTGTATTAATAATTAAATTTCATTATCTGTGTCTTTACCACACATGTGCCACACAGGTGTAGATACTGTAGGTGTTGCGTCGGTGTTCCCACAAATTCTAGAGACTTATTCATCATGAAAGAAAACAAGACAGTCAGCGATCGATCGATTACTTGTGCAAGGGAGGCCTCATCTGTGTCCAGCACGAAAATGACCCCAAATCCAGCCTCCTCTCGCTGCCTTTTATTGAGAACACAGTTCACACAAAACAATAGTACCTCCCCTCATAAACCCCCTTGATTACAAAGACAAGGCACTGTATGCATATGTGTGTGTGTGTGTGTGTGTGTGTCCTCCTGCTGGGCAGGAAGCTGACATCAAAAAGGACCTTCACAAGGATGTCTGTAATAAAAGACTACAGCCCCTTACCCAGAACAGGGGCAGTGGAATTCCTTTCATCACAGAAAGGAATTTCACTTTCTGTGAATTCCATAATGACAACATTTAAGCATAAAAATGACAACATTTAACAATTCACTCTAACAGTAGGTTCAGTGAATGCTTAAATTGCACTGATTAGAATATACTGGACATTCAAAGCTAAGATTCAGCGCACTGTGTTAGAGGCTGGGATTTGATGACTTCATCATATATACAACCTTTGATCATCATTTATGTCCAGTTGAGAATGAATCTGTGCACTCACATATTAAATGAACTGAAATCAGCAATGTGATCTCCAGTCTTGATATAAGGAATGAGAGAACTGACAGCTGTTATTTTAATCAGCCTGTCTCAGTTGTTTTAACTCTAAGTATCATAAAGTAATGTGTTAACATCTGGATTGACGAGTTTACTGTCAGCATTTTAATCGCTAGTTTAAAGGCTGTAGGTTGCAGCCATTGCTCTAACACCGTATAAATGTAACAGGGCTCAGTGCTGGTTCTAACAGTCTGAGCTGCTTCCAGCTTTATTTGTGAAGAGCACAGCAGCTTACAAAACACGTAGCTAGCTCGTACAGCTGCGAAGTAAAACGTTCATAAGCTACAATGACCTTAAAATAGCAGGGCTATGTATGGTGATGCTAGCGTTAGCCACGTTAGCACATTACCTTCAACATAGGGTTGCCGACCGTCCGTTAAAAAACGGAATCGTCCCGTATTTAGAGACAAAAGTACACGTCCTGTATTGAGCTAATAAGGGACGCACTTTGTCCTGTAATACAGTGAGAATCAAAAGTAGTCTGTAACTTTTAATGGAATTAACGCTTTGTTTGAAAACATAATTCCCAGCCCCTCTCCTGCTTTGTGACCAATGAGCTGATAGCACACTCATGACAATTCGAGTATGACAATTCAGATACACCATTTATCTCATTGGTCGAGGAAAGGTCGCTTGCGGAGAAAATACCGGAAAACAACAGATGACCACAACAAGAAGCATGGCCAACAGGGAAACAAACGCCGACACTGTGGTGCAAGTCTCAGACGACAGTACACCTAAAGCTGGGCAGACACTGCGCGATTTTTTCAATCACGTTATTGAGCTCCTGCTCAAACTGCACGATTGACTCTCGGAGGTTATAAGTTCATAGGTCACGATGCAGGGTCTAACACTATACCGCCCGATGCTCTGATGCGACCTGAGTGCTCATACTGTGCCTCCATAAAATGAAGGTTATAACAGAAATTCTGTCGCTCGCTCTCCCTCTCTGTCTTTCACTCACACAGACACGCACACCACCACCATCAACTTTGCTAAATTGCTAATGAAAAACATTGATCAGGCAGCTGTGATTGAGCAGCAATGTAAATCTATTTACACGGTTGTTGTGGTCGTGATAATTTTGTGATGCCACATCGAAAAGGTTCGGATGAGCTTTCCAAAGTTCTACAAGTTGTGCCTCCATGCCTGTGTCCAGATCACACGCTGCACAGCCGTGCTGCTCCGTCTTTTTCACCGACATTGACGTGTTTGCGCGTGAGCAGTGTGAGTGGCTGCGGTGACACCCTCACGAGCGATTGATGATCGGGAGCTGGTCGTGAGATGTTAATCGCTTCTCGTTACCCCACGTATACTACACGATGCACGATGAAGGCCAAAATCGGGCAGATCACCAAAAAAGATCGCACAGTGTGAGCCCAGCATTAGAGCAGTAAGGTTTGTTCCCCTCAGAGAAAGAAAAATAAGGCTGCAAAAGTACTGGGAGGAATGGGAAAAGGAAAACACCTGGCTGGAAAAGTGCACGACAAGACCTATAAAGCGCACTGCACTGTGTGCCGGCGCACTTTTTCCATAGGCATGCTTCTAATGGTGGGCACATGAAGAACATGAGGGGCGTGAAAGCTCGGGGAACCCTTAACCAATTTTTTGTCCACCAGGCCATGGCAGAAGCAGATATGGTATGTAAACATTGGTTTGTTTTTTTTAAACCCTCTGATTAAGGTTAATATGGGCATGTGCAGTGAATATCAGCGCTATGTGGCCAGAAGTGTGATAATATAATTTATTTTGTGTAATAAACAACTGCAAGGATAGATGATTACAAGAAATAGATGACTAATACATAAAAGTAATACATACTGTAGATGAATAATGATGATAAGTTATGATGCGTAATCATGGGAAGAAGCGGGTTTACAAACGGGAGCAGCTCATTAGCATTAAAAAAGCTGAAATAATACCTCAACTGAAGCCAATTGTACTAAATGCACTAAATGTGCACTGTTACAAGAATGTTTTTCCTTCTATTGTTTTCTATTAATTTATATAATTTTAAGTTCAGCAGGACAGTTCTCTTAAAGAAAGATTTACTTATATTCTCAAAAGTTAAGCATGACAGGCTTCTGTTTAAGAAAGAGACCTGTTTTATTGTGTTAATGTTGTCATTTTGAGCTAAAAATAAATGGCTAAATGATCATTTGTTTCCCATGTGTTCATATCACAAAGAATATGCATCTACTTAAATCAACTTCAAGTCAAATGGTTAAAAAAAATAATTTCACACACAAAAAAAAGAGCTACAAAATTCACCACACTGGCAAGGGTGAAGACAACTGGGTCGCCCGGCCCTGGCCACGAGGTGTCCCTTATTTATTTTTCAGGGAGTTGGCAACCCTACTTCAACAGGTGGTCAGACTGTGAAAACAGGCACTCAGTCAGAGGTTGGGCTCTCCGTTTCACTGCAGGGTCCCTTCATTCTTCACATATCTGTGTCGAGCCGAGTGTAAATCCCGAGGCTGAACGGCCTTTGTACAAGCACACACGCTTCTTAGCAGGGCGAAGCTATGAGCTAGAAAAATCCAGGCTGGCAGACAGCCTGTGTCTGACCAGCCAATCAGAGAGCTCCTTACATCCCACAGTGTGGCTAATTTGAATAGCAGCAGGATTTTTAAAATGAAGTTGTTAATCCAACTGCTAATCCACATGTTAATCCCTAAACGAACAGGATAGGGAAATGGATTTTGAAAAGCAGTTTATTAAAGTGCAATTGAAAAAAGGTTTTTGAAATGCAGTTTATTAAAGTGCAATTCAAAATATATTTTTGAAATGAGGTTTATTAAAGTGGAATTTGAAAATGTTTTTTGAAATGAAGTTTAGTAAAGTGGAATTCGAAAATGTTTTTTGAAATGAAGACTTAAAAAGCATTTTAAAAATCAGTTTATTAAATTTTAATTCAAAAATGAATTTACAAATGCAGATTTTATTCTACAATTCATTAATTAAGCACAGAATTTTTTATTTCGATGCACGCGGCTCTTGTGGTCCTCCATACATACCTTGTAAAATCAGATAAAACCAGGCATGACATATTTCACAGTGGTAGATCTGAGTAATGCTTTCTTTTCCATACCAGTGCATGAGAGCTCGCAAGGTTGGTTTGGATTTACATACCAAGGTAAAGAATACACCCACACTAGATTACCACAAGGTTTTTGTGACAGCCCTACTCTTTTTATGCAGGCAATTACTAATTGCCTGTCTGATTTCATAATACCGTCCCACTCACAGATACTAGTTTATGTTGATGATATTTTGATAGCGTCTGACTCAGAAAAAAATTGTAAAACTACGTCTATAGCACTACTGACACATCTAGCAAAAACAGATTAAAACACCACTTTCGAAGTTACAGTGGGTACGAAAGGAGGTGAAATTCTTAGGTCACCAGCTCAGTTCAGCAGGGAAAAGCATACACCAAGAGAGGAAAGCAGCTATTTTAGCAGCTCCTAGGCCAGTGACAAAGAAACACATGATGCAATTTCTAGGATTGTCCAATTATTGGGGAAGTGACTATTGAGGAAGGGATAGCTCAGTAGGTAGAGTGGTGGCCCCATGATCGGAAGGTCGGGGGTTCGATTCCCCTGAACAGCTACCCTGAGGTACCCCTGAGCAAGGTACCGTCCCTACTGCTCCCCGGGCGCCCAAAGGCTGACCACTGCTTCACTGAGTGAATGGGTTAAATGCAGAGAGGAATTTCCCCACGGGGATCAATAAAGTACACTTTCTTTCATTATTGGGTGCCGAATTTTGCTGAAGTGAATCAACCACTGTTAGAGATGATGTATAGTGAGTCTTTAGCAATGCCAGATAGTCTAAGCTGGACTCCAGAGGGAGAGCATGTCACGGTCCCCGTGCCTCACCGGCTGATTCCATGTTAGGCAACATGTGTTTTGTTCTTGTGCTCTCTCTCTCTCCCTCTTTCCCCGGCCACAGCGGTGCTCACTGTGGGCTCCGCCCCTGGCCCACACACCTGTGCTCATCATCACACCTGGCGCTGGTTACTACAATCAGAAGGGCTTTTTAAGATGGCAGACCTACACTACTCGTCGCTGGAACGTTGAGTCACCCGCGTTAGTGCTTCAGCAATCTGCCTAGTCTGTGAGTTTCCTTGTGATCTAGTGCTAATTGGATTTTCTGTGTGTGTGCGTAGATTCCCCCCGGACCCGTCCTTGTACCCCCGAGTGAGCGAGAGGAGCAACTGGAGTGGAAAAGAGTGGGATTGTTGGTTGAAAGAGCAGAGTGTGGTTTTGGACCCTTCCCCCCCTGGAGCCCCGGACCCCTTCCCCGAGCACCTTGTATATATATAATCACCCGGTGACACCACTGTAAATAAACGCACTATCAGTTTCTGCAAAGGTCTCCTGGTCTGCGCCTGAGTCCGTTTACAAAACCGTGTCAGAGCAGGCATTTTGCATGTTGAAACTGGATTTATTTCATGGACTCATGAGTAGTACAGTTGTAGATAAAAGTCAATGTCTGTAGCATTTGAGGCCACTTTCCGTGTGACCATTACCCATAGGGTGATAAGGTGTTGTTCTTGACTTTTGCACTCCAGCTACCTGCAGCAACTCTTGAATCAACTCACTCTCAAAACTGGCACCCTGATCTGAATGGATCCTTTGAGGGAAGCCATAGACGCAAAAATATCTGTCCCACAACTGGCGCGCAAGTTCTTTTGCCGTCTGATCTGAACACTGGAAAGCATGGGCCATCTTGGTGAAATGATCAGTCACTACTAAATCATCCACACTCTTGCCTTTGTGATCTTCTGCGGACCAGAAGTCTATGCAGACAAGCTAAAGAGGACTGGTAGTTTTAATACTTTCTAGAGGGGCCCTTCCTTCAGGTTCAAGTGTCTTACTGATAACACAATGTTTACAGCACTTGACATGCTCACGGATGTCATGCTCCTTGTTGATCCAGAAAAATCTCTGCCTAGCTAGATACAGAGTTCTGCTTCGACCCTGATTGCCAGCATCATCATGGACACCTGACAGGACTTGACTGATTAATGTAGATGGAGTCACATACTGATGGCGCTTTTTGCCAGTGAGCGGGTCTTTACTCACTCTGTACAGAATACCATCCAGCATTTTCAATTTCTCCCACTGTTTCATTGTCTTTTGCACTTTATATGACAGGTGAGCTCTTTCTCTACGTGATGGGCGCCGACCACGTATGACAAACGGAATGACTTGAGACAGTGTCACATCTGCTCTCTGCTCCTCCTGTAGCTCCTGAAGTGAGAAGGCAGACAAGGTGTTCTGGCCTAGTGAGGGAAGCTGATCTAGCTCTTGAGACAACCAGGAGATTGCTCTCTGTTTTGGACCTTGTTCCCACCTGTGAAAACTGTGGAAACGTCATCATTAGTCAGGAAACAACATCCTAGACTCTCTGCAGGGGCTAAACACTCAACACTTTGGTGGTTGGCACTGAGGCTGAATGCATCCTGAACTGAGATTTCCTTGACTTGTTGTGACTCCTCTAACAGAGTTGCATAGGGTTCACTCATGAGTCTCTGACTAACACAGTTACAAATGAACTGCTGCCTGCTCAGTGCATCTGCAACGACATTTTTACTGCCAGGAATATACTTGATGCTGAAATTGTAGGGGGACAACTTTGACACCCACCTTTGTTCACATGCATCAAGCTTAGGCTTTGTGAGAATATATGTTAGAGGGTTATTGTCTGTCCAGACTGTGAAGCTATGCCCCTTTAGCCAGTGGCTAAATTTGTCACAGAATTAAATTAGTGCCAGAAACTCAAGATGATGGGCGGGATAGTTTCTCTGTGCACGGGTGAAGGCCTTGCTGGCAAATGCAACAGGACATGCTTTACTCTCGCCCTCTTGGACCTGTGACAATACAGCACCCAAATCGTCCTGTGAAGCGTCTGTTGACAAGATAAATGGTTTGTTGAAATCAGGGTGAGCAAGCACAACGGAGCCAAGGAGTGCAGCCTTCAGGTGTTAAAACGAGTCAACATGTTCCTTTCTCCAGTCACTTGGGCTGAGCCTCTGGAAAGAAGCAGCACCTCGAGCGTTTACTTTTTTCCCTTTAGGAGCAGGAGTCAGGGTGAAAAGGGGCCTATTACCAGCATTTCTTGTATGAAATGCTGGTAATACATTACCATGCCCAAAAATGACTTTACCTTCTTCTGAGATGGCGTAACCCCATCCTCCATCATGAGGTCAGCCTCTAAAATAGCAGTGATCGCCTTAACCTTGTCAGGATCAGTCGAAACCCCACCTTCAGTCACAACATGACCCAAAAATCTCACACTCCTCCTAAGCAGATGACATTTTTTAGGAGCTAGCTTCAGTCCATGAGCACATAGTCTGCTAAACACAATCTCTAACCTCCTGAGAGCCTCTGCTTCACTGGGTGCATAAACAAGCAAATCGTACAAGTAGCACAGCAGGGTTAGGAAGTTCTGGTCACCAAATATGCCCATCATGAGACGCATGAAGCTTGCCGGACTGTTGCACAGGCCTTGGGGGAGTCTGTTAAACTCGTAGAGCCCCATTGGTGTTGTAAATGCCGTTAGTTTTTTATCCTCCTCTGCCATCACAATATTGTAGAAACCAGAGGTGAGATCCATGGCACTGAAAATTGCATTACCTCCCAGTGCTGCCAGACAGTCTGACTGGTGGGGCAATGGATGGGCATCCTTGATTGCGCGTGCATTCAACCAGCGGTAGTCCACGCATATTCTGAGATCTCCATTCTTTTTCAATACCAGTACCAGTGGAGACGCCCACTCACTGTTGGATTTGCGGATCAGTTCACGCTCCTCCATCTCTGTGAGCACCTGTCGCAACTTGTGATACTGCCCTGGAGGGACGCGTCGATAGGGAAGTCTGAATGGCCGGTCATCAGACAGGTGGATGCAATGGACAAAATCCTTTGCCAGCCCACAGTCTAGTTTACTCTTGGAAAAAACATCCTCATATCTGTGGATCAGTTGTAGTACCTGTGCCTTCCAGTGGTCTGAGACTTCACAAGAGTCAAGATCTAATTCTTCCAACCCCACCTTCTGCAGGCTGTCACGAAAGCTAGAGCAGGAGGGAGAGCTACTATGTGTGTCGCTACACACTGTCTGGCTCTGGACTTTAAGTGTCTCACCTGGATTTTGATCAGAGGCTACTTCAAGATCTTCAACAGCTACACAAGTGGAGGCATCTGCCACCTTAGTGTTTCGTCTCAGTGTGATAGGTTTATCGCAGGTGTTTAGGATTCGAACAGGGACCCACCTATCGCCACTCATAGAAACCACAGTTCTGCAGACAATGACACCTTTCTTATGAGTCTGAGATTTTCATGGTTCAATCAGAATGGCACTGCCCTCAGAGAGGGGTGATGATGCTGGCAGTCTGCCCCATACAAGGTGTTTTCGCTTGGGGAGTAGAGTCACTGCCTGAGCTAGTTTGACAGTGCCAATGACATCTGGCATTTTGTCACCCCTCCACCTATTAATGCCAGACATCATATTCAGAAACTATACTATTTCGGGCGCTTCTGCTGATTCGGGTTTTCTCAGGACTTGCCAAAAATGGGGAGACAGCCTGAAGTGTCTGAGAAGGTGTTTGATGACATTTGTCCCCAAAATTAACTGATCTTTCTGACCAGGGACGACTAGAGCAGGGACTTTGCACGTACAATCATACACCTCCATCTTCAGCTCACATATGCATTTGGGTTTAACGTGAACTCCACCACAGCCCACTAGCATAATGTCAGTGCGTATGTCACTTAATTCCAGTGCAACCCCAGCCCTCTTTAATTCTTGCTCCGCCTCTTCGCTCAAAGTACACGCCATGGAACCTGTATCAAGAAGAGCCTGCAAAGAGACTTTATCATTCACCAATGCATTCGTGTAAAACAGGCTGTCTGCTTCATCAAGTCTTACTATGTTCTGGGAAAGTACAACAGTACCAGGTGGAGCACACTTCAGGCTTTCTTTGTATACAGTCATCACTGGGATTGAGGGTCTCACACTCCTCGCTCACCCTGTCCCCTCTCAAGTGCAAGAATCCTAGTTTCCCTGGGGACTGCTTTGTTGGATAATGGGCTCAGTTGCTCTGTGGCAGTCTTTTCTCTGATGCCCAACCTCCAGACAACCTAGACATCTCCTTTCTCTCATGCAGTGAGTGTGTGTAGAGTGTGAGCTATTACTACAAACCTGGCATGAAGGAAACCTGGCTGAGACTGGAGGCTGTGGTTTGATTATGGGAGGGGCAGGCTGGTTAGTGCGCTCTAGCACCCTCTTTAGCATACTGAGCACACGGTCCAGAGCACTTGAATCTGAAGTGACAACTCCAGTGGTCTTAACTGGGTTATCTTGGGAACACTTTACTGTACCTACTTGGGCATGGTTCAGTTCAAATTGAGGTGATTCACTTGTGGGTGTTGCAGTGGCCACTAGGAGGGGATGTGGTCTGGCAGAGCTCAGACTCTTCTTTTTTACATGGCACTCTCTTTGATGTCCATCAATGGCTTCCTGAACTTCCATTACTGACCATTTACTAATGGGCTTACATTTGAAGACACAGGCGAGGCTGGGATCAGGACATTTTCTGATAAACATCATGGCTATTTCTGCCTCCATGTTCTCCATTTTGCCTCCCTGGCGCTGTAAGTGCCTATCAGCCGCTTCAGCTGTGATGTTAAGTCTCACCCAATAGTCTACTGGTGTTTCTTTTACAACTGCTTATGTGGCATAGAAGTCAGCCAATGGTTGACAAGAGCCAGGGCTCTCACTAAAATAACGCCTGAGTATGGCATAGATGGTCTCAGGGTTGGTCACTGCACCAGAAGATGAGTTACTTTTCAAACCCACCCTAACAATGTATGTAGCTCTGCCGAGGAGATGGTTCAGGATTTCATCCACTTGCATGGCTTCAGACAAACCTCTCTTCTGCAAATACACTTCCATCATATCTATCCACTCATGAACAGAGTACTTATCTGCATCATCACCTCGATATCTTGCCTGACCACTAGGTTCATTTTGGACAAGTCGAGAGTAGTATCAGGGCCCTTAACTTTGGGGGACTCAGTTAGAGCTGTCTGGTTTGAACCAAGCGGGACTTCACTGGATAATAACCGACTAGCAATTGATTCACCTATCTGAGTCCCCAGCTCACCAATAAGCTCACGTAGCTCCTTGTGTGTGCTGTCATCACTCAAAGCAGGGGTTGAAAGCTGGCGCCCATGAGCATTATTTTGAATAATGTCATCTGATTCTGATGGCTCATCATGAGACATTATGGATCTGTCCTTATCTTCATCTGCCCCAAACAGTCTCCAACCCCTCCCAGCAACTGGTGTGAAAAGGTTAAACGAGCCTTGGCCCCTACCAGTCATGTTACTCACAGGAAATTAACAATAACTACAAAAACAATTGGAAACAAGAAAAATACGAAAGTGCTTATCACCCAGGAAAATACAACACATGTAAATGTAGCCCAGTTAAACTCTAACAAATGTATCTTGGAGAAATGTCTTTTGCTGATATCACAGGTGTCAGAAGTGTCCAGCTCAACCTCAGCGATCGACAACGGCTGATCAGATGCATCTGGGTCACGGCACCACTTTTATGTATCAGATTTCGAACGGTTGACTGCGTTGTGACGACAGACACAGACTGGCTGGAAACTGGATTTATTTTCTAAAAGACAAAGTGCAGCAGCAAAATCAGTGTCACACAGCAACAGCAGGTCTCTGCTCATCCCAGTATGGTGTCCATGCAGCTCTGTTTACAATATATAAAAGAAAATACAATCTATCAAAACAACAGTGTGGTTTCTCTCAATAGCCACTTTAAAATTAAATGTTATAGTGGGGTGAAACAGAGACAAATATGAAGCAAGGTGTAGTCAGAAATAAGCCACTAATAATAACTTGTAATATTTAAATCCCCACTAAGATGGATCAATTACACAATACATATTCAAACCACTTTAACTTTTCCCACTATGGCTGAAAATACTATTCAGTGTGCAGCCTCAGATCATGAACTCATTATACACATAAAACAAAACCTATACATTTACACATACCTAAAACACAAAGTGGAGCAGGAAAATCAGTGTCACACAGCAACGGTAGGCCTCTGCTCATCCCTGTTTAGCACAAGTAAGGAACACATAACCGGATGGTATAACAGATAAAAGGCAGTTCCAATTACTGTTTTCCTCGTTCAAAGTAATCAAAATCACTTTTGGAGCTTTTAGCCAAAAGAACTAATACTTATTATAGAAAAATACACCAAATATAAATGTATAATTTAGTATAGGGAGAGGAGCTACAGAAAGTGTGCCTTACCAGTGTGGAGTCCATGCAGCTCTGGCTGGGAACCCCCACACATGCAGCATGTTTACAAGTGGTGTCACACTAATTAATGCCCCACTTCAACAGTGACATGTGGAACCTTAGTTTTACAAAAATTAAATTTACACAAAAAAAAGAAAACTATATACAATACAGTTTTGAGAATGTTCACACTTAGTATATTATATCTCAGCTACATCTGCTCAAGCAGATGAAATAGTAGCTTTAACGGAAGCGTGTAAATCCTGCAAAATCTGCTGGAGGCAGTATTATTGCCCAGTAGAATCGCTGTTTGTAAATGTGCAGCGCACACCCGAGGGAAAGATCCAGTTGCATTAAGGAATGCTTTTGCAGATAAGATCACAAAAGAGGCAGCTTTAGGAACACATGGTGTTCACATTTTAGCAGTGCAACACCAGCAGACATTGCCTATTACACGAGATTTAACAAATTTCCCACGTGTGGGACTAATAAAGGCTATCTTATCTTATCTTATCTTTTTGGCAGACATGCGGGCCCACTCACCTGCTGCAGAAAAAAACAGTTGTGGCTCACAAAAGGGGCGAGCTTGCAGGATGGTGTTTATTATCTGAGTGATAAACCAATTCTGCCTAAGAATTTGTATAACACTGCTGCTATTTTTGAGCCATGGGCCGTGCCATGTCTCAACAGGAGGGATGATGGCAGCAGTAGAGCAACATTTCTATACTCTAGGATTTAATACCTTTTCAAAAAAAAAAAATGTACGTCATGTGTGATATGTTGCAAGCATAATTCTCAGGGTAATTTGAGACCTAAGAGAGGGAAATTCCCCAGACCCAGTCACCCATGTCAAGTTATTCACATGGACTTTATAGAGCTGTCCAACTGTAATAACTATAAGTACTGTCTAGTGATAGTGTGCCCTTTTTCAAAGTGGGTAGAAATCGTCCAAACTAGGAAAGCAGATGCTATTTCGGTTGCCAAAACAATATGTAAGAATATCATCCCGGAACATGGGATTCCAGAGACCGTTTATAGTGATAATGGTCCACACTTTGTAAATTAAGTGATTGGATTAATGGCACAGCATCTAGTGATAACACTAAAACATCATTGTTCAAATCACCCACAAAGAGCAGAGTTGGTATAGACAACTAATGGGACCGTAAAACCAAGACTTAGGGAAACAATGGAAGAGACAGGCAGGACATGGTTAGACTGTATAGAATTTGTTACTTTTGCAACAATATGAAATGAATGACATGACAGAAGCCTGTGTATAAATGACGCCTGCGCTGAAAATGTCAAACAAGTGGTGCATGGCTGAGAATATACTACACAGGAATAATTTGGAGGATAAAAATAACAAACAGAAGGGAAATGTTAAAGTGAATTGTTAAATGTTGTCATTTCTATGCTTACCATCTCTACATTGTTTCAACTCTGTGATCAAATGAATTTCTTTGTCCCCCTCCCCAGCCTCTCGAGGTTCTGTAGTGTTTTATCACAAGCACATCCCTTGTGAAGGTTTGTTTGATGTTTGGTAAGCTTCCTGCCCTTATTATGGCTTCACTCTGTTGTGTATGGTGAACCAATAAAGGAATTGAGCCATATATTGGGTGTGGGGGAGATTACCCTCTTTATGACCAAGGATGTTGTTAGAAACAGTTGTGATCAGGAAGCCAGACACACAGACACACAGACACACACACATTCTCACATGCATGCACACACACACACACACACACACACACACACACACACGTTCTTGCACATGCATACACATGCTTACACATACACACACACACAGTGCCTTGTCTTTGTAACCAAGGGGGGTTTATGAGGGGAGGTACTTGTGTAAACTATTGTTTATTGTGACAGTTTCCAATAAAAGACAGCGAGCGAAGGCCGGAGTCGAGGTCATTTGTGATAGGATTCAAAGTGCGCTCCTGAGATAGCGACCGAGGCCTCCCTTGCGCAAGTAAATCGATCGATCGCTGTTGCCTTGTTTTTTCCTTCACGGGAATAAGTCTCTGAGTCAGCGGGGTCTGAGTTTAGACTCCACAGAGACATTTTACTGTTTAGTAATTTTTCCTAATTTATGTTGTTATGAAGGCTGAATCTTTCCTTTCCTGCCACATTGACATTACCAACATCATTTCAGACAGAACTATATAGTTGGTGGAACATTTCTAACAGGATAAGGATCCACCAAAAGTCTCTGAATGTAGGACTTTACAATTCACCAAATACTCACTGAGAGGAAATCTTGCAGCATGTAATACATTAGGAAATTGGATGCAATTTACATCCTGTAGTGGACACATGCCTCAGTGTCAAATGTTACAGAATGGAATTGGCAAGAATACCAGAGGCACAAAACACCAGCTTCTGGTAGACTGAGTAGTCAGCCGAGAGTGCAAGACTAGGCCGACCAAACTGCGCAATGCCTGGATTGATTGATTCAACTCAACTAAATGCCTATACTCAGTGCCTATAACTCAATGCCCCACACCCGGATCCTGGAATGGCTAGACAAGATCAACAGGGAGAGGTAGTCAGAACTGAGGGGAAAAAACTATCAGAAGGCAACATTGCAAACATAGAGGACAGCTACAAGGACCTGGGGGATCCCACAGGCAAGTGGGATGAAGACGCCGCTAGGAAAGCTGCAACTGCAAGTAAATACAAAGGGTCAGACAAGTCCAGAGGAGTCAGCTGAACGGTAAGAAAAAGACCCGGGCTATCAACACCTTTACCCTACCTGTGATCAGGTACCTTACTGGGAAAATAAGCTGGCAAAAGAAGGTGATAGAAGCCACCGACATCAAGATGAGGAAGCTCCTGACCAATAATGGAGGGTTTCACCCTAAGTCGAGTACCCTAAGGTTGTATACTAAGCAGAAGGAAGGAAGCCGGGGACTGGTGAGTGTCAGCACCATGGTCCAGGATGAGGCAATGAACATCCATGAATACATGGGGAGGATGGCCCCAACTGACAGCGTACTCAGTGAATGCCTCAGGCAGCAGAAACCCAAGAATGTGGAGGTAGAGGAGGAACCATCATGGAAGGACAGGCCTCTGTATCACGATCCATATAAGCTGGGGTCTATCACATCAGGCAAGACCCCAGGTGCATTCTGTATAAAGATGCTACTGAGATAATAAAGGACATAACAGTAGGATGCAAGATGCTAGGAGACATGACATACATGGAACGCCGTAACCAAGTGGCCCACATAGTATACAGAAACATCTGTTCCGAATATGGCGTGGAAGTCCTTAGGTCAAAATGGGAGATGTGTGTGGGTGTGTGTGAGCTTAATTACAGACATGTGTCTGTGAACCAAATCAAAAGGCACACATTGATCAATAGTCATGAGAACTGACATATTAATGATCAAGTAACAGACCGCCCAGCCCATTGTTCATTCAGTGGTGCTAGTGTCAGGCCTTGTGCATTTTATTGTTTATATGGTTGGGGAAACTTGCAGGCAGCTGAGAGTGAAGAAGTCACTTGGATGAGTGATGGAAAGTTTCTCCCACTGAAAACATCTCGATGAACGGAATCAACCTTTTGGGATTTACTTACCTGGATGACTGAGTATGCATCAAGACCCTGGTAGGACAGTACCAGGAGAGGATGCTTTAAGTGCATGTGTATTAAGTTCAAGGTGGTTGAGTGCAGAGCTCCCGTTAGCATTCGGGCGAGGGGGGTGTAAACAATCAAAGGAGTTTGCAAAGAAGAGCGTCTGGACTTCTTTAAGTTGCTTGAAGACGTTTCACCTCTCATCCGAGAAGCTTCTTCAGTTCTAAGGTCAAATGGCCGAGAGTCCCAGATTTAAACCCAGTGGGAGTATCCCCCCAAGGAGGGACAAAGGACCCCCTGGTGATCCTCTAATCACATGCGCCCAGGTGTGAAAGCGGGTGTGGGATCTAATCAGCCAGGGTTTCGGGTGAGCTCATTGTGAAACCTGGCCCCACCTTGTCATGTGAATTCCTGAGGTCAGATGGCCCAGGATGTGAGTGGGCGTTAAGGTGTCTGGGAGGAACTCAAAACTGGATTATAGATGGCAGACAGTTGGTGTCAGTAAACCACCGCCTCTGTTTTTGAACAGAGGCGGTGGTTTACGACAGTTGGTGGTTTACGACAGTTGGTGTCGTAAACCACCACCTCTGTTCAAAAACAGAGGCGGTGGTTTACGACAGTTGGTGGTTTACGACAGTTGGTGTCATAAACCACCACCTCTGTTCAAAAACAGAGGCGGTGGTTTACGACACAAACTGTCTGCCATCTATAATCCAGTTTTGAGTTCCCTCCCCAGACGCCTTAACGCCCACTCACATCCTGGGCCATCTGACCTCAGGAATTCACATGACAAGGTGGGGCCAGGTTTCACAATGAGCTCACCCGAAACCCTGGCTGATTAGATCCCACACCCGCTTTCACACCTGGGCGCATGTGATTAGAGGATCACCAGGGGGTCCTTTGTCCTCCTTGGGGGATACTCCCACTGGGTTTAAATCTGGGACTCTCGGCCATTTGACCTTAGAACTGAAGAAGCTTCTCGGATGAGAGGTGAAACGTCTTCAAGCAACTTAAAGAAGTCCAGACGCTCTTCTTTGCAAACTCCTTTGACTACGATGACCTGGATGACTGAGAATCTTCACAGATGGGTGTAAACAATGGTAGATAGAAGGGCCTCCACTGAATGAACATGTCTATGTCCCTGATCAACGACTGTCTATGATTCTATTGTCATGGCACCAGTCCTAAAGGACATAAACACCTTCCCCTTCCTTTCTCAGAGTCTGTTCTTTAATAATAACACATTTTACCTTTTTTTCTAATTACAGACTGACTTATTGTGGACTCTCAGAGACTCATTGTCAAGCTGTGGCCTCAGCTCTGAAGTCCAACCCCTCCCATCTGACAGAGCTGGACATCGGTGGAAACGAGCTGCAGGATTCAGCAGTGAAGCTTCTGTGTGCTGGACTGGAGAGTAAAAACTGTCGACTGGAGACTCTGAGGTGAGCTCACTGACTGCAGCTTTTCATTTTTCTATATTTCAGATCTTTGATGTTTGAAACTTTCTTTAGTTCCTAAATGTTCAGGATGTGCATAAGACAAATGTGAAAAAGTTTTGAGTGCTTTCAGAAATGTTGTGTCTTTCTAAACAACTGAACATCAGTTTTTGCTTTTGGCTCAAAATATAAGTGACAGACTTGAGCAGGGTTCATTTAAAGGCTGACAGAAGTGGAGTGGTGACAGGGAGATGTCTTGATGCATTCTCAATCATCCAGGAAAGTAAATCTCCAAAAGTTGAATCTGTTCATCTGGACGTAGCGTTTTGTGGGAGAAACGTTTCGTCACTCATCCAAGTGACTTCTTCAGTCTCAGCTGACTGCAGGTTTCCCCAAACCTTATAATCAGTACATTTGCATAATGACTGAAACCAGCCCACTGAAGGAACAATGGGCTGTGAGGTCAGTTCCTTAATCATAATTATGCAAATTCCCATGACCATTGATCAACAATCACTGACCAGAACCCACTGATTAAAGCCCACTGATCAATGGCCATGAGTACCAGGCCATGACGTTTCTCCCACAAAACGCTACGTCCAGATGAACAGATTCAACTTTTGGAGGGTGACAGGGAGATGTTTGACAGGACAGTTTTTAAGCCTCCATAGGTTTATGTTGTGCTCCATCAGTCAGTGAAGATGAAGTCAGTCCTGATGAGGCTCTAGAGTGTGTGAGGGATGTGAATGAGGCTGTTGAAGATCTGATGAAATAAAAACAGACTGCAGAGACTTTGAGCTTGTGTGGAAACAGAGAGATGCCATGAATGTCAAAACTAATAACGGTGAAGTTAGGAGCTGTGATGATGTTCATGTTATCAGAAGGTGATATGGCTGCTACAGAGACAACCCAAACAGCTGCTGTGGTGAGGTGTGTGTTAAAGCAGAGGAACACAGAGCAGCCTAACAGAGGCCCAAACATGACATCAAAGCAGGATTCAGGCTCTGTGAGAGCATTTCAAACAGAAGCTGGAGAAGAGAAAGGACTCTGCTGAGACCAGTCCAAGTGTTTCCATGGAGCCCAGTCTAACATTCATTTATATACTAACGTACAGAAGTGGATCGGAAAACTAATCCATAATTTTTAATGTAAAAATAGTTCTCAGTTCATTTACAGAGTTTAATACAGTTCATGAGGAAATTAGAAATGTTCGAAACAGCAGCTGAGAAGAAATCTGCTTCAGAAAGTTGGACCCAATTGAGACTGTCACTCTGGACTTCTTTATGTCTATTGGCTGATTTCAGAGCAATCAGAGACTGTAGGTCTGTGCTGAAGTATAATCTTGAGAATCAAGATGGCGCCGGTGAGGTCGGCTGCCGTACTCGATGTTCTGACCCCACTTTTTCATTTTTTGTTACTTTCTGCTCTATCTACCGTAACCTTTCACAGGCGTTATGGACAACACATAAATTCGTCACAATACAGAAGGTCTTATTTCTATTGGTTTAAAATACACACACTTCATCACATTTAACTCCAGATCCAAACTGGCCAAGGGAGATCCTGTGGAAGAACAAAGGACGCGACTGTAAGCGTCAGCCCCGAGGGAAACGAACTAGCATCAGGAGCAGGCTATGGTCTTGCACACACCGTGCACCCATGCCCAGTCTCCTGCTAGCCAATGTTCAGTCCATCGAGAACAAGCTTGATAACCTCAGGGCCAGAATTTAGTTCCAGAGGGAAATTCGGGATGGCAACCTCTGCTTCACCCAGACATGGCTCAACCCAGCAATACCGGATCACGCAGTGCAGCTGGTGGGGTCCTTTTCGGTGTGATCATGGACAGAACAATGGAGTTGGGGAAGAAAAGAGGTGGTGGGGGTATGTTTGATTGTGAACAACAGATGGTGCGACAGCATGAGCATTTCTCCACTTACATGCTCTTGCTCACCCAATCTGGAATTTTTGATCATTAAAGGTTGCCCTTTGTATCTCACTCTGGAATTCACTGCAGTAATTTCCTGCACTCTTCATATTCTGCCTCACGCGGACTCAGACACTGCCTTGTGTGAGCTACATGAGGCTCTCACACAATAACAAAGCTTACACCAGGAAGCCTTGCTCATTATTATTGGAAACCTTAAATGCACTTTTCATAACTGTGGCGGGACAGGGCTTATGATGCCACTGCAGGTGAGATGAACACAGCTGCATGGCATCTACAGTCACGCCTCGCCAGCTTAAAAGCTGTAACGGGTCCTGTATTAAATATTGTATTTTGTCGGATGTTGAACTGTGAGCAGAGAGCTGCAACTGTGGTTTGTACAGCAACCACGTGTGCTATTGTAATAATGAATGCTGCAAAGCATTGAAATGTCATCGGGTCTGCCACGGGTTCTTTGCAATAACCTTCACCAGCACATCACCTGCCCCACCAGGGGCACTGGGACTTTAGACCACTGCTACACTCCGTTCAAGGACTGCTACAAAGCACAGCCTCTGCTGGCATTTGGAAAATCGGACCACGTTACTGTCTTCCTTATGCCCGTTTAAAGCTAAAGGAGGAGGGAGGTCACATGCTGGACGGACCATTCAGTGACCACGCTGCAGGACACACTGGGTGGCATAGACTGGGACATGTTCCTAAGAAAAAACAGCCTGCTTGCCACAATGATTACTGCCCAGTACCACTGACTTCAGGGGGGAGATATCATCAACCCCACCCGAGATTGGGTACCAAGCCCCAAGTGCGATAGGAGAAAGATCGTTGAATGCGAGAGGAACTGACCTGAAAGATAGGATCATGGCCAAGCTTGAAACCTGGATCCCCAGTAGCCGGTTACCAAGATTACGTGAAGTACCCTCAGAAGGTCTGCTAGATGATGTTAATGCAGCACTATGGACGATACCTACAGCCACGATTACCGACACTGACAAACTGATCTACAATATGGCAGCAGTTATCAGTGAGATGCTTGGCTACAAGTTGAACAACCACAAGGGGCAGTACCCTCCATGGAGAAGGAGGCTAGAGGCTAAGATCAAGGTAGCATGGAGGAAGGTCAGCCAACTATCGGAGTTGCACAAAGGCGCGATGAAGAAGGTGCCTAAGAAGTACAGGAAGCTGTCCATACCTGAGGCCTTGGAAACTGCCAAGCAAAGACTCACAGCCTTGGCCAGCCGCTTGAGGAGGTACACCAGAGAGATAGATGGCAGGAGAATAAACCAGCTGTTCTCCACAGAACCAGCCAAGGTGTACTCTCAGTGGCACGGGAATAATATGAGAACAGCACCACCAAGGCTGGAGACAGAACAATATTGGAAGAGCATATGGGTGAAGGACGCAACTCATAACGGCAATGCTCAGTGGCTAGTGGATCTGAGGGCAGACCATAGCGAGCTCCCTGAAAGGGGTCCAGTAACCATCACAGTGGCAGATATCCAAGAAAGGGTCTCCAGTATGAAGAGTTGGACAGCACCAGGCCCTGACATGGTTCACCCCTACTGGCTGAAGAAGCTGACTGCACTCCACGGGCGTCTGGCAGCACAAATGAACCAGCTTCTACTTGACGAGAGACACCCAGAATGGCTAACCGAAGGCCGGACAGTCCTGATCCCCAAGGACCCCAAGAAGGGACCGGTCCCCTCCTACTACCGAGCCTGTCAGCCGAGACTGCAGGACCAGACTGACCAACCTGTGTACTGCCTGGATTGATTACAAGAAGGCTTATGACACAATGCCCCACACCTGGATACTGGAATGCCTAGAATTGTACAAGATCAACAGGACCCTGAGAGCCTTCATCAGGAACTCAATGGGGATGTGGCGGACAACACTGGAGGCCAACTCCAAGTCCATAGCACAAGTCACCATCAAGTGCGGGATCTACCAAGGAGATGCTCTGTCCCCACTGCTGTTCTGCATAGGCCTTAACCCCCTCAGTGAGAGCATTGACAAGACTGGCTACGGCTACCGACTACGAAACGGAGCGGTTGTCAGCCACCTCCTGTACATGGATGACATCAAGCTGTATGCCAAGAGTGAACGAGACATTGATTCACTGATCCACACTACCAGGATATACAGCAATGACATCAGAATGTCGTTCGGACTGGAGAAGTGTAGTCAGATGATAACAAAGAGAGGGAAGGTAGTCAGAACCTAGGGGATCAAACTACTAGAGGCCAAGATTACAGACATAGAGGACAGCTACAAGTACCTGGGGATCCCGCAGGCAAATGGAATCCAGGATGAGGCCGCTAGGAAAGTTGCAACCACCAAGTACCGGCAGAGGGTACATGTAACACCTGTCCACAGCCTCAAACAGTCAGACTCCAAACTCCGCCATGGCCAAGACCAAAGAGCTCTCGAAGGACACCAGGAAAAGTATTGTAGACCTGCACCAGGCTGGGAAGAGTGAATCTACAATAGGCAAGCAGCTTGGTGTGAAAAAATCAACTGTGGGAGCAATCATCAGAAAATGGAAGACATACAAGACCACTGATAATCTCCCACGATCTGGGGCGCCACGCAAGATCTCATCCCATGGGGTCAAAATGATCATGAGAACGGTGAGCAAAGATCCCAGAACCACACGGGGGGACCTGGTGAATGACCTGCAGAGAGCTGGGACCAAAGTAACAAAGGTCACCATCAGTAACACACTAAAATGGCAGGGAATCAAATCCCGCAGTGCCAGATGTGTTCCGCTGCTGAAGCGAGTGCATGTCCAGGCCCGTCTGAAGTTTGCCAGAGAGCACACGGATGATACAGCAGAGGATTGGGAGAATGTCATGTGGTCAGATGAAACCAAAGTAGAACTTTTTGGTATAAACTCAACTCGTCGTGTTTGGAGGACGAAGAATACTGAGTTGCATCCCAAGAACACCATACCTACTGTGAAGCATGGGGGTGGAAACATCATGCTATGGGGCTGTTTTTCTGCCAAGGGGACAGGACGACTGATCCGTGTTAAGGACAGAATGAATGGGGCCATGTATCGTGAGATTTTGAGCCAAAACCTCCTTCCATCAGTGAGAACTTTGAAGATGAAACGCGGCTGGGTCTTCCAACATGACAATGATCCAAAACACACCACCGGGCAACAAAGGAGTGGCTCCGTAAGAAGCATTTGAAAGTCCTGGAGTGGCCTAGCCAGTCTCCAGACCTCAACTCCATAGAAAATCTGTGGCGGAGTTGAAAGTCCGTGTTGCTCGGCGACAGCCCCAAAACATCACTGCTCTCGAGAAGATCTGCATGGAGGAATGGGCCAAAATACCAGCTACTGTGTGTGCAAACCTGGTAAAGACCTATAGTAAACGTTTGACCTCTGTTATTGCCAACAAAGGTTATGTTACAAAGTATTGAGTTGTATTTTTGTTATTGACCAAATACTTATTTGCCACCCTGATTTACGAATAAATTCTTTACAAATCCTACCATGTGTATTCATGAATTTTTTTTTCACATTCTGTCTCTCACAGTTGACGTGTACCTCTGGTGCAAATTACTGACCTCTGTCATCATTTTAGGTGGGGGCACTTGCACAATCGGTGGCTGACTAAATACTTTTTTGCCCCACTGTATATACAGGGAGTGCAGAATTATTAGGCAAGTTGCATCTTTGAGGAATAATTTTATTATTGAACAACAACCATGTTCTCAATGAACCCAAAAAACTCATTAATATCAAAGCTGAATGTTTTTGGAAGTAGTTTTTAGTTTGTTTTAGTTTGAGCTATTTTAGGGGATATCTGTATGTGCAGGTGACTATTACTGTGCATAATTATTAGGCAACTTAACAAAAACAAATATATACCCATTTCAATTATTTATTTTTACCAGTGAAACCAATATAACATCTCCACATTCACAAATATACATTTCTGACATTCAAAAACAAAACAAAAACAAATCAGCGACCAATATAGCCACCTTTCTTTGCAAGGACACTCAAAAGCCTGCCATCCATGGATTCTGTCAGTGTTTTGATCTGTTCACCATCAACATTGCGTGCAGCAGCAACCACAGCCTCCCAGACACTGTTCAGAGAGGTGTACCGTTTTCCCTCCTTGTAAATCTCACATTTGATGATGGACCACAGGTTCTCAGTGGGGTTCAGATCAGGTGAACAAGGAGGCCATGTCATTAGTTTTTCTTCTTTTATACCCTTTCTTGCCAGCCACGCTGTGGAGTACTTGGACGCTGCGTGTGATGGAGCATTGTCCTGCATGAAAATCATGTTTTTCTTGAAGGATGCAGACTTCTTCCTGTACCACTGCTTGAAGGTGTCTTCCAGAACTGGCAGTAGGACTGGGAGTTGAGCTTGACTCCATCCTCAACCCAAAAAGGCCCCACAAGCTCATCTTTGATGATACCAGCCCAAACCAGTACTCCACCTCCACCTTGCTGGCGTCTGAGTCGGACTGGAGCTCTCTGCCCTTTACCAATCCAGCCACGGGCCCATCCATCTGGCCCATCAAGACTCACTCTCATTTCATCAGTCCATAAAACCTTAGAAAAATCAGTCTTGAGATATTTCTTGGCCCAGTCTTGACGTTTCAGCTTGTGTGTCTTGTTCAGTGGTGGTCGTCTTTCAGCCTTTCTTACCTTGGCCATGTCTCTGAGTATTGCACACCTTGTGCTTTTGGGCACTCCAGTGATGTTGCAGCTCTGAAATATGGCCAAACTGGTGGCAAGTGGCATCTTGGCAGCTGCACGCTTGACTTTTCTCAGTTCATGGGCAGTTATTTTGCACCTTGGTTTTTCCACACGCTTCTTGCGACCCTGTTGACTATTTTGAATGAAACGCTTGATTGTTCGATGATCAAGCTTCAGAAGCTTTGCAATTTTAAGACTGCTGCATCCCTCTGCAAGATATCTCACTATTTTTGACTTTTCTGAGCCTGTCAAGTCCTTCTTTTGACCCATTTTGCCAAAGGAAAGGAAGTTGCCTAATAATTATGCACACCTGATATAGGGTGTTGATGTCATTAGACCACACCCCTTCTGATTACAGAGATGCACATCACCTAATATGCTTAATTGGTAGTAGGCTTTCGAGCCTATACAGCTTGGAGTAAGACAACATGCATGAAGAGGATGATGTGGACAAAATACTCATTTGCCTAATAATTCTGCACTCCCTGTATATATATGTGTATATATATATATATATATATATATATAATCAATACAAAGCCATTCTTGTCAAGGGCTGCAGATGCAGACCGTGCGTGGGTTTGTGTTGAGGACCCAGGAGCCGACAGAGGTGAGGAGACAGAACTTGAGTACCAAAAACGAGCCTTTATTTGGCTAGCTGCAGGAGTTGTAAATGAAAACTAAGGACACTATGGCTACGCTCACACTGCAGGTCTTAATGCTCAATTCTGATTTTTTGATCAAATCTGATTTTTTTGTCTGCTTGTTCACACTACAAATAAAATGTGACAGCAAATGCGCTCTAGTGTGAACCCTCAAAGCGGCCCGCATGTGCAACAGAAGACATCACACACAACACGCTCTGTTTAGACCCAGACCAACCAGTATTGTTTGACTGATGGCCCTTAATATAAAGACTTGTTTTGGACTTAACGTTTCCCAATTTTGCTTTAAGTTTTAAAGTTATTTTGTTATTTACATATGACCTAATAATTATCCTTGTTGCTGCTTTAGAGAGGAGTGGTGCTTCAAATGATAGTTGCAGATTTCTGTCAGAATCTGTAGATTATACAGTAAAAAGAAATGTTCACGTTTCTCCAACGTTGTCTTCCCAACAGTTTCACTAACATCTACAAGGGATGGCAAGGAAGCGTTCGTCTTCTCGGGCGCTTCTCCGGTGCTGACAATAGGCATCTGCCTTGTGTCAGTGACGTAAAAGACGGATTTAATGTTACATGATCATTCAAACAGCAGTCGCTTTCTAAAATATCAGATATGTATCGATTCAGTACCACATACTAAAGTGACCCAGGTCATATCAAATATCGGATTTGTGCTGTTCACACTGTCATACCGTGATCGGATATGGGTCGCATTTAGTTTTGGGTTTTGAACACAAATATCTTTTTATTTTCTGTTATTTTCAGACTGAGTGGCTGTAACCTGTCAGAGAGAAGCTGTGAAGTTTTGTCTTCAGTTCTCAGCTCCCAGTCATCTAGTATGAGAGAGCTGGACCTGAGTAACAACAACCTACAAGATTCAGGAGTGAAGCTTTTGTCTGATGCACTACAGAATCCACACTGTGCAATTCTGAAAACTCTGAGGTCAGATTAAAGGCTATTTATTTTCATCAAATGACATAATTAACCAATTAAAACTTTTCACTAATAAATATAATTTTCATCTATTTGTTGTTTTATCTTTGTGTTTTTCACAGCAATCATAGCAAATAGTTACATTTCCGATGTGTTTGAAAAAAGGAAATGGCAATTCCAGCCGGTCCTGAACTATTTAATATATCCAGATCTCTCTCTCTCTCTCTCTCTCTCTTTGTGTGTGTGTGTGTGTGTGTGTGTGTGTGGACTATTTGTAGACTAAGTTTCTGTAACCTGTCAGAGAGAAGCTGTGAAGCTCTGTCTTCAGTTCTCTGCTCCCAGCCCTCTAGTCTGAATGAGCTGGACCTGAGTGACAATGACCTGGGGGATTCGGGATTAAAACTTCTATCTGCTGCAGTGGAGAGCCAACACTCGAAACTGGAAGCTCTGAGGTCAGTACTTTTTTTTTTCAAACTGTTTTACTAATTTTCATTTGCATTTAATGTTATGAAAATTATTCATTAAAAGTGTTTATGGTTTTTACAGTACGAAATATAAGTTTTGTTTTTACTTGAATTTTACATTTGTCTGATTTTAGATAAACTGCCTTAATGCAGCATTTCAAAATGAAAGAAATAACTGTAAATTCAGACAAGTGAGATTGAGCTGAAAATAATGATACCAAACAAGACAGGTAAATTTAAAAAACAAAAACAAAAAACAAAAGTAGTCAAAACCGGCCAATTATATCCTGGACCCTGAGCTAAAAAAGATCATGAAGTGCAACACTACAACGGCAGATGTGACATAATTGTCAGTGCTCACTGCCATGCAACAGGATCAGCAGTGAGCATAAAAACAGCTTTACTTGTTGTTACTAGACTATTTAAAAGTAGAATGGGAGACAGTAGCTCCAACTTTGTGTCCCACTTTTTCCACCTTCAAGATTAGGCTTTCCTTTTTGATAAAGAATATAGTTAGAGCTGTGGGCCTGAACTATCCCTTAGTTATACTGTTATAGTTGTATATTACTGGGGCACTTCCCATTCAGTATTGATCATTTCTTCTCCCCTCTTCTGCAACTTTTAGATTAGATAACCTTTATTAAAAAACCTTTATTTTGCACATTAATATTAATCTCTTCTCTTTAGTAGTTTGTATTCATCTCTTAATGTTTTTTTTTCTATTTTATTTTTACTCATCATGGCTCTGTCAGAGGTCACTTCATATTAAAAGGGAGCTCTTCTTTCCCACTATACCCAAGAAACTTCTCTAAGGAAATGTCTGATTGTACTGGTTTTCTCTCTCTAATATTCCAGAGTCTACTGCTACTACTTCATCACTTGTTGATTTATAAAGCTAACCTGAATCAAAAAGCAAAGACAAACTTTGACTGAAGTACTTTCAGATTAATTGTTTTCCGTGTTTGCAGTCTGTCAGGCTGTCTCATAACAGAGGAAGGCTGTACTTTTCTGGCCTCAGCTCTGAGCTCCAACCCCTCCCATCTGAGAGAGCTGCACCTGAGCTACAATCATCCAGGAATCTCAGGAATAAAGCTGCTGTCGGCTGGACTGAAGGATCCACGCTGGAGACTGGAGACTCTCGGGTATGGAGAGAATGTCTGATAGAGGAGGAAGAGCTGAAAACACTTCCTGTGTGCTTCTCTCACTTATTACTGTAGGGCATCTCCAAGGAGGCTCTTTGCAGAGACATTAATGATAACTGACCTTTGCTCAGCATACATTTACCATTTGGATAGATCTCTGTATGTTTAATGGTGCAGTAATTTTTAAGGAAAATCCTCTTCCACCCTTTTGACCAGATTCACTTCACTGTCCTAGGCCTGTCTCTGTACAGAGACAGAATGAGGGAAAAGGAAAGAATCATGTATCTTGGAGCGGGTATTGGTGAAGGGGGCATATATAGTCTGACGCCGGAGGGGGCGTGAAGAAGGAGTGGTCCCACTCCACAATTCAGATGATGTTCTGTGTCATGCCAACAGTAAAGCATCCTGAGACCATTCATGTGTGGGGTTGCTTCTCATCCAAGGGAGTGGGCTCACTCACAATTTTGGCGAAAAACACAGCCATGAATAAAGAATGGTACCAAAACACCCTCAGACAGCAACTTCTTCCAACAATCCAACAACAGTTTGGTGAAGAACAATGCATTTTCCAGCACAATGGAGCACTGTGCCATAAGGCAAAAGTGATAACTAAGTGGCTCGGGGAACAAAACGTTGAAATTTTGGATCCATGGCCTGGATACTCCCCAGATCTTAATCCCATTGAGAACTTGTGGTCAATCCTCAAACAAAATCCTCCAACAAACAAAAACCAACTAATTTGGATAAACTCCAAGAAGTGATTATGAAAGAATGGGTTGATATCAGTCAGGATTTGGCCCAGAAGTTGATTGGGAGCATGCACAGTCGAATTGCAGAGGTCCTGAAAAGGAAGGGCCAACACTGCAAATACTGACTCTTTGTATAAATGTCATGTAATTACCGATAAAAGCCTTTGGAACGTATGAAGTGTTTGTAATTATATTCAGTACATCACATAAACAACTGAAACAAAGATATAAAAGCAGTTTAGCAGCAAACTTTGTGAGAACTAATATTTATGTCATTCTCAAAACGTTTGGCCACGACTGTACACATGTCCTGTTCTATTATGTCAGCCCTTTTTCAGTCTCTTCGCATTCTAGTTCAACTTCCTGTGTCATTAGTCATTGTTGTCATTGTTGTGTGTTCAGTTTAGTCAGCCAACCAGTTTTATCAGCCAGTCAGCCATCTCCTACTCTCTTTATTCGTCCATTACAATAAACACCCTTAATCCTCACCATGAGTCCTGCATTTGGGTCCCCTCTTCTCCACATCCACACAGAAACCCCTGACAGAATGACAAGACCCATGCCACGAAGGGGACTCAGCGGACTCGGACATGTTTGAGCGACAGGAGGCAGCACTCTCCCGTTGGGCGGAGGAGCTCAGGAGGAAACAGCGGCTCTTCGCGGAGAGAGACCACGTCTTTGAGGGGACTCGCCTGGCTCTGGGTGGGCCTCCAAGATCTCCCACCTGCTCCCTCACCTGCACCGAAGCATTCGCTGTGGAGTGTGGGCATCTCTCGCCTCGCTTCAACCACTCCCTCTCTTGCCGCACCGCTCCTCGCTCTCGCACCGCCCACCTCACTCACTCTCCACCTCGCCCTAGCCTAGTGGCTCCGCTCAACGGAGGCTCCGTCGCTCAGTGTTCCTGCTGTTTCAGCTAAGCAAAGTTGAGGCTCACACCGCCATTGCGCTTCCCGTTTGGAGCAGCAGCATCCGGTGGTGAGCGAAACAGACTTTTTTCTTTCACTTCCTCACAACACAGAGACTGTTCACCATCCACCTAAGCCAAAGACTGTTTACTGTGACTATATTCTGGACTATCCTGTTAATACTCACCATCCTGCCTCCAAAGAAACTGTTTCATTATCCCAGGCCATTGTTAAAGACATCCACACTGCTAAACCCAATCATTTCTCCCAGTCAGTCATTATTTCCTCACCCATTGCTCATCCTTTTTCTGCCAGGAGTGCGGCCCAGATTCTGTCTTCCACTTCACCTGTTTCATCTTCTCAGGTGAAAGTGGCTCAGGCTCGGCCCCACTCCTCGAGTGGTCAGGGCTTAGCGCATCCTCGCACCCATGCCAGTCATTTGGGACCATGCTGCTTATGCCCAGCCATCACTCGTTTCTGTGCCGGCTCCCAGGACGAGGGCAGCTGAGACACAGTTCACTCCTGCCCCCGTTCCTGTACTTTAGGTGGGGGTGACTGGTGTCCAGGCAGCTCCCATGCCTGTCCCAGTGCCCAGGGTGAGAGTGGCCAGGATCCCAGTTGTACACACATTCACATACCTTCATGTGGTTATAGTCTGTTATCGTGTTGGGTTTCCTCTTTCTGCCGTCACCAATCGTCATGTCTTGGTGCATGGAACTTAGAACACTCACAGTCTTGGTTTTTTGTAGGTGCATAAATTGTCAAGGAGACACTGCCACTTCTAAGCACTATCAGTGGCCTGCTGGACAAATGAAACCTCTCCTCCATCAGAACCTGCTTCATAAATTGCCTGAAGCAAGGCCAAAGCCTGTTGCGTGGAGAGGTTCCTTCCTGCGTGGCAGTGATACGGAGGCCATCCTGATGTGCGTTCTCAGAAATGCGAACAAGAAATGATTCTACTGCCTGGGTCGGTCTGCTTTTATGCACTGTGCTGTAGTCAAACAATGCCACTTCCTCACATACACAGTGACAATGGAAGAATGGAAGATCTGTGCTCAGAGTCAAGGAAGGTGTGAACGTGTGTCTTTCATATTTGCAGGTCAGTCAATGTGTGGGATATTTTGTATAGATACGGCAGGCATTTCTGAAAGTTGTAACACAGAGGTTTGGCCTGACTTGGATCTGAGCAAATGCAAATGTGCCAGGCCTCAAGGATAATGGGTGGTTTGCACAACAAAAGCTGGAGGAGAAACGAGCTGACGACCAGTGAAAATTTCAGCAGGGGTGATTAACACATCAGGACTTGCATATGCAATGTTCCCTCTAATTTTTCATGTGTCTGAGCACACACAAACCTCCTGAGCGACCCCTTGGACCACTATGAGCGACACCAGACGTGTGCACTGCGGTCACGCCAGCATCGAATCCATCCAAGTTACGTGGTTTATTAAAATAATCAAATTACAGCATTTACATTTATGTTAGACTACTTTTAATGAAGTTACAATGAAAATTTAAAAAAAAATCTTGTTCATGACCTGTGTAGTATGTTAACACTATTGGAAGTAAAAATAACTTGAACTCCAATTTTGAAAACACAACTTTCTTTTCTTTTTTCTTTTTTACAAAGCTCTGACTTGTATTATGAGTCTGTGGTCTGGGAGAGACTTCAGACAAGTAACTGAGTTGAGCAAAAATTTAGTTTTTTTGCAGCTGTTTATATAAAAATGCAGCCAAGGCGGGGGGGGGGTTAAAAATAAACATTCAAAACATTCAAAACTAAATAAACATTCAAAACATTCAAAAATAAACATTCAAAACTGATCTACATCAAATTTGATGCCACACCAAAAAATAATTTGTCCACTATGAGATAAAGGAGAACAACAGCCTGATACCTGCAGGCCTGACAGCAGGATATGTATCACTCCTGTAACACCTGTAACATTCAGCAGTCGCCTCATTGTTCTGACACACACAACAAAACTATTGACAACACTACACTTTAACTACACAAGATTTGCGCTAAACGTCGCAAATCTCTCACATCTTAAAACACGCCGTCACTCCGAAAACTTCCCCCCGTTTCTTAACAACTAGATGCCACGTTGCCATATCATTTTTTGATTGGTCGACATGGTACTTTTTTGGTACATTTTTCCACCAATAGGAAAGGCTGGGGGGGGGGGCGTTGGTTTTGTCTTTGCTCAAATGCAGAGAGTGCTTTCGAGCGTTTTCCTTATAAAATGCCGTTTTTACCCTTTCTTCCTGCAGTAAATATAAACAACGATAGTATTCAGGAAGAAAAGCAAACATTGCAGATATTTTTATCATAACTCTGGTTTTACGTGGCCTATCAACACAATTTAAAAACTGGTATAAAGTCCACACTTTTCCCGTCAATTGTTCCGTCTGTCCTGCTCACATCTCCAATGGTTGTACACGTTGTCATTAACGTGGCTTCACTCCACATCAGCCACGCCGCTTTGCTAGCTAAAACACCGGTGTCGGCACATAAGGACGCTGTCATAGCCTGTCAGCGACGTTGATTGGCTGCGTATATACGCATTATTGGCTGGACTATGGGATAAGGTGGCATCGTTGTAATCCCATACTGGAGCAGCCAGTCACTTACTGACTAACACTGCAAAACAGAATTATTAAAGTTTTAATTTTAATTGCAATTCAGGTTAGATTTTTTGTGCGCAACGCAGATTTTCTGTGCGCAGAGACCGTGCCAGCAGTGCGCAATTGCGCACGCGCGCAGCTTAGAGGGAACATTGGTCATATGTCATTCAATACAGTGGTGTACTGACAGATCCAGGATCAGTCCAAATCATCAGCAGTTTGAGCCACATATGGGTTGAAGTGTATTTGTGGAAATTTTGGACTGTTCCTCTATCAGTGTGTAACAGTGTGTGTATGAGAGCCATGTAATGTCCATGTGTGCATGCTGACTGTGCTGCTCTGACCCCCCTCCACCTTTCAGGTTGGAGCCTGCTGGAGTCCGATGGTTGAGACCAGGTCTGAGGAAGTGTAAGTGTGTTTTTAATGGGATTCATGAAAACAAAGCAGCACACATTCAACCATCTTCATCATGTCAGGAGTCATCATCAAAGTGTCAATCAATGAACAGATGATGGATCAATAACTGCAGCTGGATTGTGTTTGTTCTCTCCATCAGATTCCTGTCAACTCACAATCGACACAAACACAGTGAACAGAAACCTCCAACTGTCTGACAACAACAGGAAGGTGACACATGTGGAGGAGGTTCAGTCATATCCTGATCATCCAGACAGATTTGATGTTTGGGAACAGCTGCTGTGTAGAAATGGTCTGACTGGTCGCTGTTACTGGGAGGTCGAGTGGAGAGGAACCATTTATGTATCAGTGAGTTACAGAAGAATCAGAAGGAAAGGAGACAGTAATGAGTGTTTGTTTGGATGGAATGATCAGTCCTGGAGTCTGTGGTGCACTGATGAGGGTCCCGATTCTGTCTGGCACAACAAAAGAGAAACATCCATCTCTTCCTCCTCCTCCTCCTCCTCTGTCTCTAACAGAGTAGCAGTGTATGTGGACTGTCCTGCTGGCACTCTGTCCTTCTACAGAGTCTCCTCTGACACTCTGATCCACCTCCACACCTTCAACACCACATTCACTCAAACTCTTTATCCTGGGTTTAGAGTTTTGGCTGCTCTCCACACAGATACATTTCAATGGCAGTTTGGTTCCTCGGTGTCCCTGTGCTGAGTGGAGTGTAAAGAGTGTCTCCTGTTAGAGAAACACTGACTGTTGAACAGATAGTTCAGTCTGTACATGTCTGTCTCTTTCACTCACAAACACGTTTCAGATTCATGGATTCAATCAGTTGATGTTTGAAACTCTTCTAAATTATTCCTTGTAAATGTCTTCCTCTTTAGTCCTTTAAAGATAGAAGCTCCCATTATTCCAGGATCCACATGTTGTTTTCTGTCTTTTTCCACCCAAAGCTTCACAGTGAATCTCAGTATGTTGTGTTTCTCTGAAGCTCCGTTCACAACCAGCTCCTCTGCATTTTCAACGAGTCTGAGCTCATTAAAATGAATCCAAATGTTTGATTTCCCTTTCTTAATGGGATGTTTCCAAACTCTCCACATGCTCTTACTGTTTCACTCATTGTCGGAAGCTCATCACATGAAAATGATAGCAGGTTTTTATGTTTCACAGTTACTTACTGAGATCTTCAGTGGGGGTGGACATGCTCCTGTACAGACCTCTGAGGAGAACCAAGGTGTAGTCAAAGAGTCCAGTCTGTCCTCACAGATGTGAACATGTGGTTTCATCAGGTCTGCTGTCAGCTAGCAGGCTCACATCAGAATCACTGTTCCTGAAAAACACAGTCTGTGTGACATCATCAGTCAGCTGATCGTCCCAGATCTGAATGGTTTCTGTCTCTACTGAGGAAGTCAGAGAATATCACTGAGGTGTGGATCAGGTCTGAGTGACCTTTGGAGGGACAGGTTTCAATACTACAATACACAATCACATGTGTCCACGTGATGTATTTGACCAGCTTTATTCATTAATGATCAATCAACTTATTTACTGCATCTGAGTCCAGCTTCATTTAAATGATCCAACCATGAAAATGACATCAGTCCTACAGAAGCACTTAATGCTAACAGGAAGTCATTGATTAAGGTGGAATAACACAGAGAGACACAACCACTCACAGTTAACCTGACCCCACTAACTGCATGTGTTTGGACTGTGGGAGGAAGCCGGAGTACCGGAGAGGACGCACACAAACACAGGAGAACATGAAGCTCAGCACTGAAACAAAGATGGTGGATTTGACCTCAGGACCAGGCGCGTAATTTCCAGGGGGGTTACGGGGGTCATGACCCCCCAATAATCAGATCCAGCCAATATAATTTCATCATTCCAGTTTATAAAATTATGAATTATCTTGCATAAATAGCTTGTCCAGTTTCTTTAATCATTTCAATTATTACCAGCAAAATAGTTGCACGTTTAATCATCTAGTAATGTAGTAGTAATCTGAAAAACTGAATGTAAAATAATTGTAATGTAAGGAAAAGGAAATATTTGCCCTGTTTGTTGATGTCTGCCACCACAAATCACTACAAACTTTGATGTTAACTAGGATGTCCTACATTTAGCTTGTTGATTAGCTACAATCACAGCATTATAGTGGCCACTGCGAAAACGAATTTCTTGACACAATAAAATCATGAAATAATGAATGTTTTTCTCAGAGGTAGACACATTTAAATGAGTTATAACAAGGAAATTGGTGATTATACCCAGGAAAGGCAAAAGGTGTTTCAAATGCTTTCCAGCTTCTTGGTAAGGGAACATGCATTCTCCAAAACCATGTGAATATCCCACCTCTGTCAAACCATTTAAACATTAACGGAGCTTTTTATATCAGGTACAAGAGGTTTGCAGAGCAGGTGATCGAAGAGGGACACAAGGAAGCAGTGATGAGGAGAGAGGAGGCAAAAGAGGAGGTGCAGAGGAGAGTGAAGGTGGTGACAGAGGAGGTGCAGAGGAGAGTGAAGGTGGTGACAGAGGAGGTGCAGAGGAGAGTGAAGGTGGTGACAGCGGAGGTGAAGAGGAGAGTGAAGGTGGTGACAGAGGAGGTGAAGAGGAGAGTGAAGGTGGTGACAGCGGAGGTGAAGAGGAGAGTGAAGGTGGTGACAGCGGAGGTGAAGAGGAGAGTGAAGGTGGTGACAGAGGAGGTGTAGAGGAGAATGAAGGTGGTGACAGAGGAGGTGCAGAGGAGAGTGAAGGAGGTGACAGAGGAGGTGCAGAGCTTGGGCAGGAGAAAGGAGGAGGTGACAGTGGGTCAGATGAGCAAAGAGAGAAAGGCTGCACATGGATGAGCAGGTAAAAACAACACAATAATTGTGCGTGCAAACACACACTGTCAGGACACTGAACTGATCTGTGTTTGGTTCACAACAGTCAGACTAATGAGCAGCTGAGAATGCATCGATATATTCATCCATGTTTATTTAACAATGTCAATAATGTTGTTAATATGTGCAACACAATCATGTAATATTGTTACTGGTGTCAGTACAGTGATGTAAATGATTGAATACATCCATAAATAAGCAGAGTCACCATGTGGTGTTGTTGCCATCTGGCAGGACAGCAGTGGAGAGCTGACAGTAAAAATGCCCGTGGTCCTCTGCTGTTTAAAACAGATTTATTTATTTATTTAGACAGAGATTTTGACCCCCACAATGTTCAGCACAAAGTTCTTGCTCAGGACCTTCTTGCTGTGAGGCAGCAGAGCTGACCACAGCGACACCACGCTCTCTAAAAACAGTAGCACAGCTATGATTACAGGGCTTGGTGCTGATTTTTCTTCAGGTTTGTATCTTTGACAGGTTCAACACAATAAACACCAACAGCAGACACGTGGTGTGTGTGCGGGTGTCTGCCTCTTATAACCACAGTGATTCTCCTGTGGTTTGAAATCTCACGTGATCTTGTGACGTGATCACGAGTCCAAACACTAACAGGTCACCTCAACAAGAACAGATTCAATCCTAATGATTTAGTTACCCTAGAAACATGATGTGGTTGACAGGACATGTTAGACTGTTGTAAACGTCACAGCCACACAGTCACACTTTCTGAGTGTTTTTAATATGATGGATGTGAAACACTGAGTGATGCTTCATCACATTCACACTCACAGCTCCTCTGTCAGTGTCTCAGCTATGCTGGCAGCCTGGAGTCACCTGTAACATGACTGTGGGCTGATGCTGAACTCTGACTCTTATATGTGTGTTATTAACCTCAGAGCAATAATAACAACAATAATTTCATAAAAACATGATTTTTCCTCTCATGATGAATGATTATAGTCAGAGGGGACTCCAAAATAAAAGCACCTTCAAACCAAGTTCTTTCAGACTAAAAGGAGACAGGAAAGACAAACTGATCAGAACTTCGTGGTGAATCATGTCAAATAAAAGAAACACAAACCTGTTTCGTAGTATAAGAGTTCATCCAACCTGCAGCAGTGATACTGAAGTCTGAACGACACAAAAACCAAATGAATCTGTGCATCAGTGATAATAAAGATCAGCCTGACATCAATCTGTATTATCAGCAGGAGCAAGATCACTTCCACTGTGTCCATCACTGGTAGGTTAAACTGGGAGACAGTCTCTAACATGATGAAACCATAGTCTATGATCTAGAACATCATAGTGGTGCGTAGGTTCTCAGTCATCCAGGTCACAGTGCTCTACACTGAACAAGTCAAACACCTGGACTTCACCCAGTTGGTGTCTTTATGTCTTCTTTCTTCAGCTCTACAGACGAACACAGAGAACTGTTTCTAATACGTGGCTTATCAGTACGTTTGAGTCCATCCACACAGCTCAATATGTTTCTACTAACACGTTCTACCAACATAGAGATCAGAGTGAAATAATGAGGTGTTAGGCTGATGTTCTGCCTGACACCAAAGAGACACAGTAAGTGTTTTATTCAGTCAGAGCAGTTTGGACTTATTTAACCACCTTTGGTGTCTATGATGGTGTCGTCTGTGGAAGGATGTGTAGAGCAGAAACAAAACCAGCCAAGAACAACACTATGAAGCTCATTTAAGAGAAACAAAGAAATGTGAGGCTCTGGTGACAGATATAAACACAGTTGATGGTTTGAATCCCATCAGCTCCTGAACACTGCTCTCTGTCCAATCACAGACTGAACACATCAGCAGGACCACCAAAGTCCTCAGATTAATCCAGGGTCTGTCCTCAGCCTTTGCTTCGGTTCCTCACAGTTAGACACAGTAACAAATATGTCATCATCCATCTTCTTCTACACTCTATCACTGATCACTGAAACTAGCTGATGTCTGTCCTGATGTCCAGGTAGGACAGACTGCAGTGAGTTTAATAAGCTGTGTTAGATTACACTTAGAGGGACAGCTTCATCTGTCAAACAGCATCTATGATCTATGATGGTTTGATTACTGCATTTAACAGAGTTCATGGTTGAAACAACAAGAAGACTCTGCAGGTGCACCTGGAGCTCTGTCATTAGATTTGCTGCAGAAACTGGATCAAACTGGATCCAACTGGAGCTCTTGTTGGGATCCAGAGTGCAGCAGGTCTGTGCTGAGCAGAATGAATAAACCAATCAGATGTCTCTGTATGAGGAGGCGGGGTCACAGGAGGTTAACAGAAACTCTGCAGCAGCATCATTAGCTCACGTGGAAACTTTGATGATTCACTTCTGTGGTGTTTTTACAGAAACACGTCACAAAATTAGCACCACCTGTTTTGTGTGTGAGCTTTGAGTTTCTTGTCTTCATTCTGGATTCTTGTGTTGGTGTTTTTACACACAGCAGATATTTCCTGGTTGGTTCCTTGATGACCACATGAAGCTTTCTGAAGCTTGGATTGAAAACGCTTCATTACTCAAAGCTTTCCAACACAGGCCTCTGTGCTGCCATCTGGTGGACAAACATATGAAGTGCAGCATGAAGCTACAAATTAAAATGAACTGCTTCATACTATATAGGTTATAGTATGTTTATATATAACATACTATAACCTATATAACTATATGTATAGTGTATTATGTAGGTTTTAGAGCTGGGGGTAGAATTGCTGATGGCCTGGTTTGTATTTATTTTCCCCATGGTTCACCAGCTCTCACACAACATCACCACCAATGATCCACGTCCTTATAAACCTCTGAATCAGGTCCTGAAGCTGTGACGTACTGAGTGAAGCTTCAGACCTCACTGATCACATGACTCTGGTCAACTGAACTCAGTGTTTCTGAAGCAGTGTGCTGGGTTTTTAAAAATACGTGGCTGCTGCCTGATGTTGGGCCCACAGAGGAAGACGACTCACTCCCTCTTCTTCACTTCCTCCTTACACATGTGGAAGGAGAGCAAAGTGCTGCCAGACTCTTATTTCTGACAGGAACAGAAGAAACCACAGCAAACTGTTCCAGTTATTCATCTTCATCACAATCTATTTATTTATGATGGTGTCTTCAGTCTGAGGGTTTGACGTTTCCATGTCTGTGTGATGTGTGGTGTGAAGGCTGCTGGTTAAACTGGGACTCACTGTTTAAAGCACTGAGTGCTCATAGAGAGATGCTCCATGAGTCCCAGTACAGACTACAAACATGGTGGAAACTTAGCTTTGATATCCACACACTCTGCACGTCTGTGAGTAACTGTGATGAAGATGTGCAGAGATCTGTGTACAAACAGGAGAAAGACTGTAAAGACTCTGTGCTTCTAACAGCCTCTGTTAACATATGTGAGGCTGTTTGTTGTTGTTGCCATGGAGCTTTTCAGTGTTTGGGTCTGCGTCAGCAGGTCATGTGATCAGGTTTGTTCTGTGAAAGCTCGATGATGGTTCAGTGTCAGGGTTTGTTTGCATTCATCAATAAATATCTAAATAAATCAAAGACTCCATGTTTTTTCTTTCATCATGTGACCTCTGCTCATCCATCTCTGTGTGTATCAGGATACATTTAGTTCATAATTCACAGAAAAATCAGAGTTATTACCTGTAATAAATGTGAAAGTAAAGATTCCTGCAGTGATAACCAGGCAGGACTGAAACACATCCAAGCTCACAGCTGTCACCACGGTAACAGCACCGTCCATCCACAGGTGAGGGGAGGAGCAAAAAGAGGGACTTTCACCATTTTATACTAAAAACACTCAACTAATGTTTCTAATATGAAAACAAATAAGCCCACATTAATGTGAGCATTTATTAAATAATAATAATAATGATTTCCTCCTGATCTCATTTCCATAGCAGAGAAAGCTGTGGTGTATATTGAGGTGGAGGGTGTGGTCTATGGCTCAGGTGTAGAGTGAGGGTGGGGTCCTGTGTGCACCACAGCAGCATGCTGGGACTGCTGAGGGTGGAGGAGGGAGTGATGATGACATCAGAGCTGCAGCAAAGCAGTCAGCAGCACAGAGACCAGTGAATACACAGTCTCTTCATCTTTGCATAGATACAATATATAGCACAATATTGAATGACAGAGACACGCTGTGTGAGCTTCCACAGATACACTGACGTCAGGATCCAGAGTCCTCCTGCTGCTCCCCCTCAGAGCCCCGTGATCAGCACCAACACATTCAGTTAGATGACAGAGTCCAGCTGCAGCTAGAATCAGCTCCCTCTGTGAACAACAGCACAGCGTCAGTGTTTCACACTCAGTGAAAGGAGGAAACACCAGAAGAACACCATGTGTGCTACGTTTCCCAGGACAGACTACAAACTGCACAAATACAGAGCAGCACGTGGAAGGACCTGGAGCTGCATTTAAAGAGAAAAGACAGCGTGATGTCCTGTATGGACAGGTGGAAGGAACCAAGTCCTCAGCTGAAACACTCGTGTTTGTCCACAGACAGGAAACACAGCAGGAAACAAAGAAGTGCAGCTCATGGATAACACACTTCCTGTCAGTCAGAATGAGGCTGGAGCCAAACACAGAAAGGTGTTTTTGTCCAGATGAGCCCAGAGAAGAAACACGAGTGTTCACAGACATCAGAAGCTCAGAGAGGTGAAACATGAGGTTGGAGTCCTCGTCAGCATTCAGAAGAGCTGCTGTGAAACCCTGAGTACTCATGACAGACTCTGATGGCACAAACACATCATGATTCAAACAGAAAGACAAACATGGAGCTCCTGATCCTCCTGCATGAGAACAAGCTGACATGAGCGCTGTGTCTGAGAGTGTCTCTCTGTCACAGTGACAATAACACAGCTGCTGCTCACAGTCATTAAACTGACCTGAGGTCAGCTGCTAGGACGTCTCTGTGCTCCTTACATATGAACCATGTGACCTCACATCAGTGCTGTGGATGACTGTAGTCATAGAAGAGTAGAGCTGTAGCAGGTGGTGTGAGGAGGAGGAGGAGGTGGTGTATTCTAGTTAACGCAGTACTGAAACACTCCAGCAGAGGGCGCTGTTAAGTCCTTATTGTAACACAGTTACTGTGTGCAGTTATACTTCATACATAATCTGCACTTATTTCAATCAGACATGCTGTCAGTAAATGATTGGTTTCTATTTATTCTACTTCCTGTTGACTAGTTTGATGACAGTGAAACAATCACAGCTGATTGTGTGATGATGTAAACTGTCACTGTTACATTCAGTGTGTGTGACATCATGTTAGTGCAGGCTGATAACAGCCTGGTTATGATGCTGTTAGAAACACATGAACGTGTCCATAGATCAGTGTGTGTTTAACATGAGAGCTTCAGCCCTGCTGATGTGTTCAATAAAGACATGCAGGAAAACTGATGAGACTCTGCAGTAGCGGTTTTAGATACGGGCGACACGGGCGGTTGCCCGGGGCGGCATCGTGGTGGGGGGCGGCATCACGGGCATCGGCAAAAAAAAAAAATTGCTCGTACTCATGCTGCCCCGACATCATGCCAGCGCATATTGGGAATGGCATAGGCACCGATCGGTTTTCTATCGCCCATTTGCTGGGAGTAAGGGCGCCCTCCGTTTGCGAGGTGTGCCTGCTGCTTGCGGCACAGGGAGGAGAGGTCGGGGCGGCGGGGGATTCTCTGGCTGGCTGGAGCAGCATCTAATAACCAACTCGCAAAACAAAACAAAATAAAAACAAACCAGCAAACACGAAAACAGCAGACATTATGATACAGACTTATAATTTGCACCGATGTTTTTTCGAAATTCTATAGGCGAAAAGTGAGCGCGAGAGCCCTCGGTGCGCCTGCTCGCTGCTGAAGTCAAAGTAAACTTTATTGTCATCTCCGCTACATACAGTCCAGTATATAGAGAGACGTGACGACGAGGCTCCAGTTACAGCAGTGCAAGTAAACAAACAATAAATATAAGAAGAGTAAGAAAATAAATATACACTTTAGGACTCGGGGTAAAGGGATCAATAACAATTTAAAATGTATATATTATATTTTGTTGATTTAAAGTCTCACACACAACCCGTTTTTAAAGTTTAAAAAAAAGAGAAAAGAAGAGGAGGAGTGTAGCGACTTCCACAGTCGCTAGAGGCCGGGGACTGAGCCTATTTGCCTGACGCGCTGTCAACTTTACGCAATAATGCTAGAGGTGGAATTGCTTGCTTGTTTATTAAAGTGCTTGAAAAGTTTACAGAGCAATGTGATCGGCTCGCGATTCAAACTCTTAAAACATCACAGCTCTAATGCAACAAGGGGAAACTCGTTGTGCTGCGTTCAACAAAAACTACAGCTACCCAGCCCTCCTCTCTGTCAAAATCAAACCAGTGAAAGACAGACTGACAACGCCCTCTTAATGTCCCACGTGACTCTCGTTACACATCACCATAGCCAAACAAATGAAAACCCAGTGATCATTAAAATTCAATACATTTAATTATGGCTCCTACAAGGAGAAACGAGCAAAAGATACAGGTAAGTAGATGTGTCATTGGATAATGGCAGGTCATGTATCCTAAACCATTAAGAATCAGAATACTTTCTTAATCCCTAAGGAAGTTATGTGGGTTACAGTTCCTCCAAGAAGAAATGGTAAAAATAGTAACAGTAACAGACTAAACTCCAAACAATATATACAATAATATAACATTAATTAGTCAGTGTCAATTGTTGATTTGTCCTGTTCCCATTATATGACCTAATTATGATGTCTGTTTGGTAGCCGTTTGCATACTATGCATACTCTCTCTCTCTCATATATAGGGTCATATACAGTTAAGCCCATAATTATTCATACCCCTGCCGAATTTTGACTTAAAGTTACTTTTGTTCAACAAGCAAGTTCTTTTTGAGCAGAAATGACACAGGTGTCTCCCAAAGATAATAAGACGATGTACAAGAGGCATCATTGTGGAAAAAATATTTCTCAGGTTTTATTTATATTTTAGCAAAAAGTATCATGTCCAGAATTATTCATACCCTTCTCAATAATCAATAGAAAAAAGCCTTTATTGGCTATTACAGCAATCAAACGCTTCCTATAATTGCAGACCAGCTTTTGCATGTCTCCACAGGCATTTTTGCCCCATTCATCTTTAGCAATGAGCTCCAAATCTTTCAGGTTGGAGGGTCTTCTTGCCATCACCCTGATCTTTAGCTCCTCCACAGATTCTCAATTGGATTCAAGTCAGGACTCTGGCTAGGCCACTGCAAAACGTTAATGTTGTTGTCTGCTAACCATTACTTCACCACGTTTGCTGTATGTTTTGGGTCATTGTCGTGCTAAAATGTCCACTGGTTCCCAAGGCCAAGTTTTTCTGCAGACTGCCTGATGTTGAGAATCTTCATGTATTGCTCTTTTTTCATGGTGCTGTTTACTGTGATTAGGTTCCATGGTCCATTGGTTAAAAAAACACCCCAAAGCATTAGGTTCCCACCACCATGTTTGACAGTGGGGATGGTGTTCTTTGGGTTGAAGGCTTCTCCATTTTATGCCAAATGAAGGCAACATCATTGTGACCAAATAATTCAATTTTGTTTCATCTGACCATAACACTGAAGACCAGAAACCTTCTTCTTTGTCCAGATGAGCATTTGCAAAGGCCAAATGAGCTTTTGCATGCCTTAGAAGTGCCTGGAGAAGTGGCGCTTTCCTTGGTCTGCATCCGTGGAACCCAGCAGTGTCCGTTGGACTGTCTGCCTTGAGACATTGCCACCAGCAGAGCCCAGATTCACCAGAATGGCCTTGGTGGTGATCCTTGGATTCTTTTTCACCTCTCTCACTATTCTCCTGGCCAGCACAGGTTTCACTTTTGGCTTCCGACAACGTCCTCTGAGATTTTCCACAGTGCGGAACATCTTGTATTTTTAATAATACTTTGCACTGTAGCCACTGGAAGTTGAAAACATTTGGATATGGCCTTGTAGCCCATTCCTCACTTGTGAGCAGCCACAATGCACAGCTGCAGGTCCTCACTGAGTTCCTTTGTCTTAGCCATGAATGTCCACAGACCACCTGCAGAGAGCTGCTGTTTTTCACCTGTTGAGTTGATCAAAACAGCTATTTCCAATTAATCAGGGTAATTAGGATGCTTTAGAACAGCTTTGACTATTTGGAATGGTATGGAACTTTGGATTTTCCCAGAGACTGTGACAGTTTGTAAAGGGTATGAATAATTCTGGACATGATACTTTTGCTCAAATGTAAATAAAAGCTGAGAAATATTTTTTCCACAATGATGCGTCTTGTACATCATCTTATTATCTTTTGTGAGACGCCTGTGTCATTTCCAGTCAAAAAATAACTTGCTAGTTGAGTAAAAGTAACTTTAAGTCAAAATTTGCCAGGGTATGAATAATTATGGACTTAACTGTATGTGTGTGTGTGTGTGGGGGGCGCCACTGAGACTCTGAAATAACTCTTTATATTTATAATGTAACTCTGCATCAAAAGAACAACAAAGGATCCCAGACAGGTTTATGTGAACAAAGACAATTCTGATGTTTCTGTGTTTCTAACAGTTTGACATTATTAGTAAACAGACTGCAGTGAACAGGATTTATAAAGAGCTTATATATAAAGATATGACAGCTGTTTGTTGATCACTCTGTGTTTGGACCTGATCAGTCCAGCTGTTTACTTGAAATATGTTCATTTACCTGTTCTGTTATATTTATGTTCTTGTCTCTGTTGAAAACACATTTTTAATGTCCCTCAGATTTTTCTCCCAGATGAATAAATATAAAAATGACACAAACTGACTGCAGCTACTTTTTGTCCTTTCTGTCAAAAACCTTCATGTGACTCATGAGAGACACGTTTCAGCTGTTTGTGACAGATCAGAGGCCAACAAGTCATTTATAACACTTTACATCATTGTTTAGCACAAACACATGTTGACACAGCAGCAGGGCCGCAGTGAGAGTCAGAGCCAGGAGATAAAACTCCTGTTTGACCACAGCCTCAGTTTGTTCCTGCACTTCAAACACTTCCTGTTGTTGACTGGGTGGAGTCAGGAAGCCAGCGAGGCCCTGCAGGACTGAGACTGCAGACTGGGACGTGCTCTGTGATGGAGATCAACAGCATCACTGACTGTTTCTGTGAGGACACCATCATCCCAGCAGGGCTGTTTCCCAACAACAAGCCCTGGACCATCAGAGACCTGAAGCTGCTGCTGAATGAAAGAAGAGGATCTTCAGGTCTGGAACAAGGACGAGCTGAGAGTGTTAATAACGTTACTAATGTTCAGCTACACTTTACTAGGTCACATCTGTGACACACGTCACTTAAATAAAGAAGGAAATATTGGCTCTGTTTTATCTGCTGGGCCCAAAAGTGACTCCCCGTATTTAAACTGCTATGAATAACTTGTTGGTCTATAATATGTTAAACATGTGTGAAACGTCTCCATCATGAAAGATATCAGGTCATCTTGAGCTACAAAAACATTCCTATCATGAGGTCGAAGCTGGAATCAGTTTGTTGCAGAGGGACGTTTATATATCCCATATTTATCCAGTTAAAGTCACATTGAAATTCAAAAATGTCTTTTCAAGAGTCGTCTGTCCAAGAGGAGCAGAAACAAATATAACAACAGTTATTTAAGGCTGTTTTAAAGGCCACAAAGGAGCAGATTGGTTATAATGCAGCTGCTTCAGAGGAATAAAGATGAAACACTGTTTTTATTTCATGTGTAACACCTTTCAATAATGTGTTGACTAAAGTCTATTGACCAGTATAAGTAAAGACATCACACACACACACATGGAAACACTGAAACCTGTTTTTGGTGCAGCAGCGGTCCCAGCTGCTCGCCTTTATCTAGACTGGGTCGGCTGCTTATCTCAATATAATCAATGTTTAAAGTTCTCAGTGTTTCTGTGTTGCTTTGTATAGGATCTCCCAGCATCATCAGCTGTGCTGTCCAATCATTGTGTGCTAGGTTACCCTTATAGTGCGATGTGTGTTTGCACAAAGAGAAGCATGTGTGTCAAATATAAATAAGCACAGAACAGAAAAAGCTGCCAGTTTCTTCTATTTAGAGTCAAGTTAGTGTTTTGTGTCTTTGTTTGAGGCCTAATGTCAAGCAGAGGTGTGTGTAACTGGACTGGTCTGTTATATGTGTGAAATGTGTGCTTCTCTTCAGCATCATCTTCATCACTGCTGATTCCTTTGTGTCATCATGTGTTGAGAAGAGAGAACAGTTATAACGGAGGAGCAACAGGAAGCCCTGAAATCTGCATCCAACAAGGAAGTGTTGGCTCACCAGTGATCCCAGCAGAGGCCACTGGTTTAGCTCCAGTTGTTATAGATCCAGTGATGTTGTTCCTACAGATACATGTTAGCATCTTTATTGTAGTAAAGTCTTGTAATCTGAAGCTAGAAACAAGGCAGAAAACAGCTCCATGATCTGATCTTAATGATGTTGTTTTGGTTTATTTCTGTCTTTCAGAACTGGATTGGAAACTATCAAAGGTCTAAAAACAGCCTCAACCCTCCCAAAGAGCAAACTTTACACACGTCATCTTTCAGCTACAATCTTTGTTGCAGGGATCTTCTGCCAAACAAGGCTGAGAGAAGATTTCTTATAGCTGTCATGTTGATGCTGTTTCAATCTTTGGGCAAACACACTCATATATTAGGGCTGATATCAGGGCTGCACAAGTTCTTTGTGTTTGTGATCATGAATAATAGAAGTGTGCCTGTTGAAGATCATGTTTGCTACATGATTATATGTCCTGTTATTGTTCTGTATTATATTCAGCTTTCAGCATCCTTTCCCAGCCCCTGTTACACCATCCATACAAAGCCAATCTGACTGTGAGCCAATGTGTTTGATAGTTTGTGTTGGATCAATAGATTTGACAGACTTGGTTCTCATCCAGAGGGAAACAGTCCAAATTCAGATCTGTTTCCTACCACGGTGCTAATGTGTGACTAACAAGGCTCATGGTCTCCAGCAGACAAGCGCCTGGAATGAGGTGAGCTGAGTGTTGCTTTGGTGGGTATCTGACACTGAGCTTTGTTTTGACCTACAAAGTTCACATCCTGCTTCTTTTTCCAGTTCAAAACATGCAAAAGTTCATTGGTTTCCACAGCAGAGCCTGACACAGCGCTCCACGCCTTCTCCTCATCACATTTGTGCTTCCTGATGTGCAGCTGCTTCCTAAACTTCCAGACTTCTAACTTCATTCATAGGGAGGAGATCACTCCACTGCACTTCAGACACATTTCACACTTTCATGAATTCCTTCTAAGGCCTGATGTGGCTTTGCTTCCTGCTACATGACACATTTATTCACACCTTATGAACCAATCATTGATGTGTTCTTTTTACAGGAAACACATAGCACTATAGATAATGAGACAGAATGTGGAATGAGTTGGAGTGGGCAGGCTTTTTTAAGTCATGGTACCAACCTCAGTGCGGGTGTAGCAATTTTATTTTCTAGGCGCCTTCACCTGTCACATGTTTCTGTCTGTGAGATAGAGCGGGGAAGGGCTCAGGTAATAAAAGCAACCATCAAGGGAACATCTTTTGCTTTTATGAATGTTTACGCCCACAACTCAGCTGCGGGTCGTGTGCAATTATTTCGTAAAATTACTGATGAGTTATCAAAATTAAATAGTGGTTCAATAATAGTGGTGGGAGGGGACTGGAATTGCACAACCCACCCTTCAGTTGACAGAAATACAGGAGAGCCTCACCCACCTTCGGGATCACTTTTGTCTACAGTCATTCTTCAGAATGATTTGACTGATGTGTGGAGAAAGCTCCATCCCACAACCAGACAGTATACATATGTGAAAGTCTCTGAGAGCAATGTGAAGGCAGCTAGGCTTGATAGATTATATATCAACCAGACGTATAATAATAGACTAGTTAAAGCAGAGATTTCACCTGTTGGTTTTTCTGATCATCATTTAGTGACTGCAGATATTTCTTTATTGATGCATTCTAACATCTGTTTGCACTGGCGCTTTAACGTGCAGCTGATTCATGACGAAGAGTTCTGTCGAGCTTTTTCTGACTTCTGGTGCCACTGGAAACTAAGGAAAACGGACTTTTGCAATTTGGCCCAATGGTGGGAGGTGGGGAAAACACAGATAAAGCTTTTTTGTCAACAATACACATCACATGCAACGGCCACTGTTAAAGATTACTTGGAGGACTTAGAACGAGAGCTCAAGAGGCTAGAGACTGAGATTATAAGTGGGACAGACAATACAAATAATACCTGGGACAGTAGGAGGAGGGCTTTGGGCAAGTTTCTTCACGAGAGAGCAAAGGGTGCTCTTCTCAGGACTCGGATTTCTACTATTAAGAAAATAGATGCCCCGACAAGGTTCTTTTTTAAGCTGGAGAAAAGGGTTCGAGAGTCACACCAAATGTTGCACCTAAGGCTTCCAACTGGGAAGGTGACATCTGACTCAGTAGAAATGAGGAAGCTTGCCATTGACTTTTATGCCTCTTTGGTGCTGACACGTGTGACCCTGAATGTGTGACGAAGATGCTGGTGGGGCTGCCACGGCTGGATGAGGCTGAATCGGCTGTGTTGGAGTCTGCTATTTCTTTTGAGGAGATGTCTTCAGCGGTTCGACAACTCAACGGTGGTCGGTCATCAGGAGTTGATGGTCTTCCTGTGGAATTTTACCAGAAATTCTGGTCGCTGATAGGAGAGGACATTCATGAAGTTTTCACATTCTGTATGACCACTGGGTTCTTGCCAACTAGTTGCACGAGGGCAGTTTTGACTTTACTGCCAAAGAAAGGGGACCTGGGCTTGCTGGAGGCCTGTGTCTTTGCTTTGTGCGGACTACAAGATTCTTGCAAAATGTCTTTCTAACAGGTTGAAGACCTGTATTGACATGATTGTTGATGTGGATCAAGCATACTGTGTCCCTGACAGAACTATTATGGACAACTTGTTTTTAATTCGAGACATTGTTGATCTGGCCAAGCTCAAGGACTTGGATGTGGGGTTTTTATCTCTGGATCAAGAAAAGGCCTTTGATAGAGTTGATCACCACTATTTGTTTAAAACTTTAGAAGCTTTTGGGTTTGGGAACTTTTTCATTTCTTGGATCAGATTGTTGTATTCAAACGCTGCTGTCATGTTAAAGGTGGGGGGAGGGTTAAGTCGGCCTGTTCCAGCTCAGAGGGGCATCAGGCAGGGATACCCTCTTTCTGGTATGTTGTATACGCTGGCCATTGAACCCCTTTTACACCATCTTAGACAGGGACTCTCAGGTTTTACCTTTGACGGAGCAGGAAACACAGTAAAGTTGTCTGCTGATGCTGATGTTACGGTTTTTATAACCAGTCAAAGTGATATTAAAACGCTCAGTCAGACACTGGACTTATACGAGCGAGCATCCTCTGCGAAGGTTAACTGGTCAAAGTGTGAAGGTTTTATTTTGGGAGGGTGGGTTGATGAAGGGGAGCCAGTGTTACCGGCAGAATTACAGTGGAACAGGGAGGGACTGAAGTGTTTGGGGGTGTTTTTGGGAACTGATGCTTTTCAGGGGAAGAACTGGGAGGGTGTTGTTGAGAGAATTGCTGCCCAGTTGTCTCGATGGACTTGGGTCCTGCCACAGTTGTCTTACAGGGGACGGACTTTGGTTGTTAACAACCTGGCCGCCTCTGTACTCTGGCACCGTGCTACTGTTGTTGAACCTCCAGCCTCTCTTCTCAAAGAGATACAAAAAAGACTGGTTAATTTCTTTTGGGGAGGGTTTCACTGGATCAGGTCTGCTGTGCTGTCTCTACCTGTGTCAGAGGGGGGTCAGGGTTTGATTGACCTTCGCAGCCGTATCACAGCGTTCCGTCTTCAGACAGCACAGCGTTATCTTTATCAAGGACAACAACCACCCTGGTTCAAGACTGCATCTACGCTGCTTCACAGAATAAAGGACCTTACATATGACAAGCACCTGTTTCTGATAAACTTAACTGGAATGGACCTTTCGCAGACCTCTGTTTTTTACCAGTCTGTTTTGACTGCTTGGAAGACTGTTTTTAATGTACAGAGAGACTGTTCTCAATTTTATGGTGATGTTGGTGAGGAGCCTCTGTTTTACAATCCCTTAGTGCCAAGTAGGATGCTCAGCACTACTAGTGTGCAGAGGTTCCTCGTAAATGCTGGTCTTACCAAGCTGGCGGGCCTGAGGACGGCAGGGCAGTGGAAAACGGCTGCCAAGTTGGCTCAGGAGACTGGGATCAGGTCTCTGCGCTTTCTGGAGAAGCTAGTAGAAGAAGTCATGGGTGTTCTTCCTGGACTCGTAAGGGCTGCGCTGCGGACTCGCTCTGCGGGTGGTCAACCACGTTCAGCTGACTTTCCTTCGTTGTCTGTTTGTGCCGCAGTTGGGGAGCAGGATGAGGAGGGAGGCTCTCTTCTTTCCTTTCGAACGCCTGTTCTGGGTGACCTGTCAAGGATTTCAAAGAAGGCTATATATGAGGTGGCTGTAAAGGTGCTGAACAGGGGATTGTTGGCTGGTGTTCTGGAGTCGAGGTGGTCAGGTGTGTTGGCTCTGGGGTGATCTCCGAGGGGCAGCTGGAGGTCCCTGTACAAACCTCCTATAGAGAAACACAGTGCGGATCTCCAGTGGAGAATGGCGCCATGGCTACGAACAGACACGTGGCACATATGGATCCATGAACAGGGAACCACTGTCTTTTCTGTCTGACTGAGGAAACACTGCAGCACCTGTGGCTTGGCTGTTCCAGGCTAGCTGGCCTTTTTTCGTTGCTGCGGCAGTGGCTTACTGGCCTTGGGAGTGTTTTGGAGGAGGGTCTCTTTATCCTGGGTCAGAGGTACTCTGCAGCGCAGCATAGGAAGGTTTGCTTGATTAATTTTTTAATGGGTCAGGCGAAGATAAGTATATGGCTCACAAGGAGGAACAAAATGAAGGGAACAGGATCTGTTAATTTAGAACTTATGTTTAAAGGGTTGGTAGGTGCGGGTTTGAAAGTGGAGTTTGTTTATTACAAGATGGTGTCCAACATCGAAGAGTTTGTCTCTATTTGGGGTGTTAATGGAGTTTTGTGTCATATAACTGATGATGATTTAGTTTAGAATTTTTGAAGAAAGCTGAATGGAGTGTTTTCTGGTTTTGCTTTCTTTTTTGTGTTTTTTATATTTGAGTGGGGTTGATGGTGGGAGGGGAGGGTTGTTCATATGTTGATTTGGCATTCATTTTCAGTTATGGTTGTGAGTTGAAGTATTGATGTAATAAAGGTGTGTTAAAGGTCAAAGGTCTCCTGGTTCTGCTGGTTCTGCTGGTTCTCCTGGTTCTCCTGGTTCTTGTTCTCCTCGTCTCTGGAGGTCTTTTATTTCATTTCCGGCACTATTTTAAGTCAGGTGAGTGTCTCCTACTACACTACCCATAATGCCGATGGTTAGCAGGTAGGGGTGGGTTTTGATTAGTGATTGAAATCGATTCTAGCTTGGATAACGTCATATTGATTCATTAAAATCCTGAATCAATTTTTAAATATAAATGTATTTTAGCTGAAACGCCTGAATCTCAGGTTAAAGCTTGCACAGTTTCAACAACCATCAAACAGCTGAAACAGTAACTGAGAGCAGGAACACGGATTCTGCACAAAGACGCATCAGAATCAGTTTCATATAAAAATCTCTGTTTCCTGCATTATTGGCTTGTTGTTACCCACCAGTCTACCGTTGTTGACAGCGCTGTCGGCCGCTGGGTTTGTTGTTGTTTTTGACTTAGTCTCATTTCTGCTCTTCAAAACTGAACAAACTTTGTAAAATGATGCAAAATTGCAAAACTCTCAGCTGTGTCTGTAATCAAACCTCTGTAACTTTGCTCTGCTTCACTTCATCAGGTCATGTTCACATGTGTTTTTGTTCTACTGCAGAATATTTTTAAGGTCATCTGCTATAAAAAGCCAGGCCAGGAAAATCTGCTTCATGTTCTTCTGTTTTATCCTCAGTGACTTTGACACAAAGGCCTCTGCTGTGATGCTCACACCTCTGATGAAGTCTCACAGTGTCAGCTTTCTTTTATAGATATAAAAATATGGAAATGAATGATAATATTTCTGACTGTCTGAGGCAAACTTCAGCGATTAAAAGTGAATGGATTGTAGAAATGAGTGAGGATACCCAGCCCTGTTAGCAGGTGTCCTCTGGTGGCTCCTTGACTGTCACACAATCATGTGCTGACAGGAAATGTTGCAGCAGCTTCAGTAAATGTTCCTCCCTGAGTTGTGCTCAGCCATGTGGTGGAGAGCTTCAGATGTTCAGAGCAGGAGAGCTCCAACAAGACCAGGACTGTGTATTTTCCACCATCTGCTGACATCACAATATAACTGCTTACTGTTAGTAGTGCAGTGTCAGTGGATCCATTTGACCAAAACCAGAGTGGAAACGGTCACAGATGTCGTGTTTCTTCAAGCAGGCTGTGAGGTGGGCAGCAAGCGGCTTCTCAACAAGCTTTGACCTGAAAGAGAAACTGATCTATAATGTTGATGTAATGTTGGATCTAAGCTGGGTTTGCTGAGCTTTGCTTCCACAACGGCATGTTTGAAAATGCTGGAACACTCCAGTCTGAAGAAAAGCGTTAAAAAGGTTTACAAGGCAAAAAGCTTTGTGGGGAGAATATCTGAGGGAGCTGAAGACGGCTGATTCTCATCAAATGTCACAGGTGTAAAAGTAGAGCAGCAGTGAGCTGCCACAACAAGAACGCTCTGGGGGGGTTTGTCATCGCTTTCTTTGATCTACAGAAAATCAGACTTTTGTTGCCGTCTGCTTTAGAGCCACATTTATAGGTGAGGCAGCTCGAGACGCAACAGCTGATTGTGTCAAACAAAACTTTGGAATTTCTCCCATTTTCTGATCTGAGTTTTGTTTCTGAAGTTTCAAATAGACTCATTTATCCAATGGCACGTCCTCAAGTGAAGGTCAACAAAGATGCAGTTGTGGTCACTCAAAGCTACATCCTCCACAGACACGTTGCTGATGCTGAGGCCCAAAGAAAGGAAGCGTGTGAGACATGGCCGACTGTGGAGGCTCAGTCTGTCTGTTCTTCTGCTCTTCATCCAACATGTCTGCAGCACTTTACAGGACGCTGCAGACTAGTTACCAAAGAACGAGTCAGGAACACATCAGGAACAAACTGAGACACACAAGTTTTACAGAGACCCAACGAAGATGAAGAGAAAGCTGCTGTAACCTGGAGACCTCAGTCTGACCCTGAAATACCCACAGATGGAGACACAAACACCTCCACCTGCACCGCCTGCAGCAGGGGCCGAAACATCCTGCTGAAGAAACAAGTGCTGCTCACTGTCAGGGCTCAGTGCTGTAGATGCAGGTCAGAGGTCAGAGGTCATGGTGGGACCAGTATCAGTTTACTCCATTTAATCCATTCAGCCTGTGGCTGATAATGTTTCTAATAATGACAAACTGGAAACACAACTTTACGATTGTTTCTTTAACATCATGTTTCCTGAAGTATTCAGACACTTATTTGAAGCCCCTTCAGCAGGAATCACAGCAGCAGCTGTTTTTGATGCAACGAGCCTCGTCCACACCTGGAGTTTCTGTCCTTCTACTTTCTAAATACTCACAGGCTCAGGCAGTGGGGTCACAAAGAGGTGGCTCTGAGCCCTTTATCGTTTGCAGTGCTGATGAACACTCTGATGTTTGCAGACAAAGTTATGATCTGTAGTGAGAGTGAGGAGGAGAGTCTGGAGAGAAGAGAAAGTACAAACAAGGAGAGATGAGGAGGAGGTCAGGGCTGATTGATTTATGACAGGAGGAGAGCAGTAAGAGTGAAGAGGAGGAGATGGCAGTGAGACCTGCTGTGATGGAGACGGTGGCACACAGACAGGAGGAGCTGCAGGTGGCAGAGCTGAAGATGCTGAGAGTTTGGTTGGAGGTGAGCAGGATGGACAGGATTAGAAAGAAGAAGATCAGAGGGATCGCTCAGGTCCAGCAGAGCTGCAGTCAGACTGTGTGCTGGATGCTCCACTCCAGAAACTGACTCAGTGTGTGTGTCAAGTTCACACAGTGCAGAAACAAACAGCCTTCACTTTACAACATGATCACAGGTTTATTGATCCATCAGAGCAGCTGGAAGGAAGAGACGACCTGAACATTTCCTGACGCTGCTGCACAAACAAAGTGATTCATTATTAGTTTGATTAGATCTTTGATGTCACAGCTGTCTGAAACATGCTGATGTCACACAGTTTGATCAGACTGTGCATTGGTACATAGTGTTGGTTTTACCTGCATGATTTTATTGTCATATTTATGTTTGTTTATTGATATTTTTTATCCTGATATTGTGTGTTTTAGTGTTGTTGCACAATATTCTTTTAATCCACTGTGGACTAAGCGGACAATAGTAGCACCTGTGGAGGTGGGGGCGTTCCCCGAGGCGGCCTATCAGCCGCCAGGCTGACCTGTTAAAGGGGATGGTGGCGCGAGAGATGGGAAGGCGACGCACGAAAAGGCGAGCAGGAGGAAAAGAAATGCGTGCAAGCCAGCATAGTGGGAGGCGATGCAATCCACAGCAGGGCAGGGGTGTCCCTCTGCCTGCATCTGGCGGTGCTACGACGGAGGCCGTGTTCAGGTGTGGAGTGGGGCGGGACTGTGCGGTGACGCGCTGTCAGGAGGAGACAGGTCTGCGACAGGAGCCCCGCCCCCCTGTTCTTCTGGCCGGCGTGGTTTCCATCCCGGAAGAGAAATTCCTCTCCTGTCTCAGATAAGGAACATTTGGCCACGTGTGGCTGGACTGTGGGATTATGGGAATTTTAGCATATGGAAACATTTGTTTAGCCTTTGTGTTGACAGTGCAGAGTTATTTCTGCCGGCAGGGTTTTTAGCGTGTTGAGACTCTTTTTATTGTATAGGTGATTTTAACCTGTAACTCTGGTTGTGTCTGTTTCCATGGAAATAAATGATGTGTTTAAGGCCAACTTAGTGTCTGTGCCCTGAGCGCTGACCCACTCACTCCCCTTCTACTTGTGTCGAACGCACTTTGAGGTGCAGATTTAGATCCACCACTTTTAGCGGCTCCACTAACACTGAAGCCTCACACAGGAAGTCATTTCCATGTGCCGTTTATTTACTTTCCGGCTCTTTGAATCATACCTTTCTACTAAAACTGTTTATGTTGTTCTCCACCTTTTCCTGAACCAGACCCTGCAGGATCCACCTGAAGGTCCCAGTCCTGGACCCTGTTTGTAACCAGGAGGATCCCAGGCCTGATTATTGCTGATGGATTATAAATATTCTTGTTTTATTCTCATTAAATAAATATGTGTATAAATATGTGGATTCATGTTTCAGTCCTGGACGTTGATGCTTGTTTGTTTGAAAGGACACAGATGGACCTTGTTTCCTTCTTTCCTTCCTTTTTGTGTCCTCTGTGCTTCATCTGCTGCTCTTCACTCTGTTACTTTGGACTGATTTCACTCACACTTTGTTTCCATGGTTTCTTTGCGTCACACTGACAGCACATGAACAACACGACATGTTTGATCTCAAAGAAGGAGCAGCATCCTCTCTCCAACCTGTTTCTCCATCTTCTACAACACCTGATTCATTCCAGTTTCTCTGCTTTCACTTTGATTCATGTCAACATGAACCCTGAACGTCTGTGATGAACACACTATCAGCATCACTGACATATTTCATCATTTAAAAACACTTCCTGTCACTGTGGTGGTTACAGTGACATCATGCAGTTTGTGTTTTGACCTCCAGAGGGCGACAAATCAGCACAGACAGAGAGCTCCATTCAAACTTTGCTGCCATCAGTAATAATTCTTCAAATATAATCATCAGTGTTTGAGCAGTTATGATATCAGGGACAATCTAGACATGTGTGACAATACTGAACATGTCACATGACACACCTTAAACATCATGTGATCCACTCTCAGTCTGCACTTTCATTCATGACTTCAACAGATTAAAATGAGCTTTGAAGAAACATTCAGTGAAATAAAGCTTTCATCACAGGATTCATGTGAGCACCAGATGAACTTTGTACCAACAACATCTTCAATAACAGAGTGTGAAGTGAGGTGAAGGTAGAAAGTGTGACTGGATCTATAGACTGGAAACAGAGAAACATGCTGAACATTTGAAGCTTTGCAGCAGAAATGTTCATGTTACAAATACAGCAGAGCTGATCTGGGATCAGTGTGTTCACACCTGCAGCTACAACAAGGTTTCATGTCTTCACACGTCAGCATGTGAACTTTACTCTGACTCAGTCTGAGCAGTCAGACGGCATATTTTTAAAGTTAACACATCAACACACACAGCTGAGCCCCTCCCACCTGTGCTGAGCTTCAGGTGAAGTCCCGCCTCCTTCCAGGAAGCAGCTCACCTGTGTGTCCGTGTTTAGTGTCCAGGTGTGGAGTGGAGCTTGTTGTTGGTGTATGAAGAAACTGTAAGTTTGCTTTGTTTCCTCCTTTAACAGTTTGTCTTTAGGAACTTTGTTTGTTCAGCTCATGTTTGATTTCTTCACACAACAAACTGTGTGTGTTTGTATTTCCGGTCTCTCCATAAAAGTCAGTGTGTAATGTTTTCCTGGCTAACATCAGCTGTGTGCAGCTTAGTTCAGCACAAATCTGCCGCTCCATAGTTCACAGTAATGGACTCACAGCTGGACCAACGAGGCCGAGTGTGTCCGTCACTCAAATCAAATCAAATCAAATCACTTTTATTGTCACGTCACATGTGCAGGTACACTGGTACAGTACATGCGAGTGAAATTCTTGTGTGCGAGCTTCACAAGCAACAGAGTTGTGCAAAAATACAATAACGTAAAACAAGCAAAATATAAGAATGGCTAAATCTGAAAGTAATAAATATATGTACAATATATAAGAGTACAGGGAGTGCAGAATTATTAGGCAAGTTGTATTTTTGAGGAATAATTTTATTATTGAACAACAACCATGTTCTCAATGAACCCAAAAAACTCATTAATATCAAAGCTGAATGTTTTTGGAAGTAGTTTATAGTTTGTTTTTAGTTTTAGCTATTTTAGGGGATATCTGTGTGTGCAGGTGACTATTACTGTGCATAATTATTAGGCAACTTAACAAAAACAAATATATACCCATTTCAATGATTTATTTTACCAGTGAAACCAATATAACATCTCCACATTCACAAATATACATTTCTGACATTCAAAAACAAAACAAAAACAAATCAGCGACCAATATAGCCACCTTTCTTTGCAAGGACACTCAACAGCCTGCCATCCATGGATTCTGTCAGTGTTTTGATCTGTTCACCATCAACATTGCGTGCAGCAGCAACCACAGCCTCCCAGACACTGTTCAGAGAGGTGTACTGTTTTCCCTCCTTGTAAATCTCACATTTGATGATGGACCACAGGTTCTCAATGGGGTTCAGATCAGGTGAACAAGGAGGCCATGTCATTAGTTTTTCTTCTTTTATACCCTTTCTTGCCAGCCACGCTGTGGAGTACTTGGACGCTGCGTGTGATGGAGCATTGTGCTGTATGAAAATCATGTTTTTCTTGAAGGATGCAGACTTCTTCCTGTACCACTGCTTGAAGAAGGTGTCTTCCAGAAACTGGCAGTAGGACTGGGAGTTGAGCTTGACTCCATCCTCAACCCGAAAAGGCCCCACAAGCTCATCTTTGATGATACCAGCCCAAACCAGTATCCACCTCCACCTTGCTGGCGCCTGAGTCGGACTGGAGCTCTCTGCCCTTTACCAATCCAGCCATGGGCCCATCCATCTGGCCCATCAAGACTCACTCTCATTTCATCAGTCCATAAAACCTTAGAAAAATCAGTCTTGAGATATTTCTTGGCCCAGTCTTGACGTTTCAGCTTGTGTGTCTTGTTCAGTGGTGGTCGTCTTTCAGCCTTTCTTACCTTGGCCATGTCTCTGAGTATTGCACACCTTGTGCTTTTGGGCACTCCAGTGATGTTGCAGCTCTGAAATATGGCCAAACTGGTGGCAAGTGGCATCTTGGCAGCTGCACGCTTGACTTTTCTCAGTTCATGGGCAGTTATTTTGCGCCTTGGTTTTTCCACACGCTTCTTGCGACCCTGTTGAGTATTTTGAATGAAACGCTTGATTGTTCGATGATCACGCTTCAGAAGCTTTGCAATTTTAAGACTGCTGCATCCCTCTGCAAGATATCTCACTATTTTTGACTTTTCTGAGCCTGTCAAGTCCTTCTTTTGACCCATTTTGCCAAAGGAAAGGAAGTTGCCTAATAATTATGCACACCTGATATAGGGTGTTGATGTCATTAGACCACACCCCTTCTCATTACAGAGATGCACATCACCTAATATGCTTAATTGGTAGTAGGCTTTCGAGCCTATACAGCTTGGAGTAAGACAACATGCATGAAGAGGATGATGTGGACAAAATACTCATTTGCCTAATAATTCTGCACTCCCTGTATATGCATTACTGGATGTGTATACTAAATATGTTTTTCTACGTGTGTGTGTGTGTATATATATACATATTTTACAAATGAAATAGAGTAAACAATAAAATAAGATATATAAAATATACAGAGGTTGGTAGTTGGACATGTGCAAAACAAGTGGCATTTATATACAGTATGGAGTGCATAATGTTGAAGTTCCAGTAGTGAAGGTGAGGTGTCTATGATGTGTTCAGCAGTCTGATGGCCTGATGGAAAAAGCTGTCTCTCAGTCTGCTGGTTCGGGACCGGATGCTGCAGAACCTCCTTCCTGATGGAAGTAGTCTGAACAGTTTATGGCTGGGGTGACTGGAGTCCTGATGATCCTCCCGCTTTCCTCAGGCACCGCTTCCTGTAGATGTCTTGGAGGAGGGAAGCTCACCTCAATTATCCGTTCAGAACACCGCACTACTCTCTGGAGAGCTTTGCGGTTGTAAGCGGTGCTGTTGCCGTACCAGGTGGTGATGCATCCAGTGAGGATGCTCTCAATGGCACAGCGATAGAAGGTCCTGAGGATGCGGGGGCTCATGCCGAATCTTTTCAGTCTCCTGAGAAAGAAGAGGCGCTGCTGCGCCTTCTTCACTGTTTTGTTTGTGTGTACTGACGACGTAAGATCGTCAGCCAGATGTACACCAAGGAAGCGGAAGCTGCTCACTCTCTCCACAGCAGCAACGTTGATGGTGATGGGGGTGTGTACTTCTCTGCACCTCCGGAAGTCCACTATCAACTCCTTTGTCTTTGCGACGTTGAGGGTGAGATGATTGTCTTGACAGCAGTGGGTCAGGGCGCTGAGCTATGTTCGTGTTTGTGTAGTTGTAGTTTGTACTTTGTGAGTTCACTCAGAGTCCACAGAGGATGCAGCGTACGTGATGACGTCACAGCTCGCCTTTACCTCCTTTACTGTCACTGTGATTAATATTTACACACGACCATTGACTGTAGAAAACATGGACGACGTGACAGCTCCCCAAAAATAAAGCCAAAACGTCTCTATCGCCCCCTGGTGTCTGGCTGCAGTCATAAACCCCGCCTCCTCCATGTTAGCGGATGAGACTGGGGTCAGACTAAAATAAATTAATTCTCCTTAGATAATTTTTTACCAAAGATTCTTTCTTTTGTTATCAATAGTTCTCATCATGCTGATTGATGTCCAAGGGGTCTCCTTTCCCATAAGTTTGATTCTAATTCCTACCGCGGTGATGTTAAATTGGGGTGAAACGTCATCATAGCAGCTTTGACTGGCAGCTGCAGTCACGGAGAAACTTGCGTATCTGTGTTCGGGAATAGCAGATAGAGCGTAGGCTCTGAGAGGAGGGCCAGCGTTTACGCTACGAAAACACGACCGAGTGTTTTAACCTGACAGCCTGAGGTGTTCTTCAGTAAACTGGACAACCAGACAGAAGGACCCGAGGCCCCGCTGCACTTTTTCGGTAAGTTAAATGTGTTTGTAAGCTACTCCATAACTACCGTCCTTAGCTAAGTCCTGAGACCTAGCTAGCTAAAATGAGCACTCGGCTGTCAGGGTTCGTTTAGCTAATCTGTGCAGGTGAATGAATTTACTAAAGAAAACAAGAGAAACACCCCGGGCTCCTCAGTCACTAATTACTGTTACTGTACTTTTATTACAAGTATTATACTGTAAAAGCAACAGGCTGCACGCTGCTTCAGCTCCTGTGCAGAGCTGAATATTAAAGATGTGCAAACAGCAGCATGTTTTCAGTCTCTTGCCACATCTGTAAAGACAGTAACATTTTTTTAAAAGCTTGTACTTCAGTAACTCCTCATTAATCAGGAACTATGGATTAAAGTACTGTACTGTACTGTAATACTGAAAAAATGTAAGAGAAGAACTTCAGATCCTGGGTGTGTGAGGACAGAAGAATCAGCTTTATTTCAATTTTGAGGGATAAAATTTATATTTGAGTTTGATGGTTCTGTTCTCTTTGTGATTACAGGAGCTGCCCTCAGATTCAGACCTCAGCACCACCCAGTGACAGCAGACAGATCATCCAACACACATGTTAACTGCAAAATGAACTGATGAAAACAGTGCAAAGGCTAAAGTACCACACGTGCTGTAGTGAAAGCTGCAGCTTTATTGATAAAGTTAAAGACAAAAAAGGATTAATCACTCATGTAACTGTGTCACTATATATCAGCATTAACAGGACCTCAGTTTGGTGTTTCACAAAGCTGCTGATCTCAGACCTGCACAGCTTCCGTTTTAAACACTTGATGTAGTCAGCTGCATGAAGAGCATATGAGATTTTCACAACACAATTAAATAAAACCTGATGAAGGTCAAAGGTCGTCACTTGTATGTTGAACTACAAACTTGTCATCTGGAATTCTTTCACAGTTTTTTGCAGATAGTGTGTTATTTACCATAAAGTGATTCAGAGTTATTCATACCAGAGTAACCAGAGAGGATCATATATTTTAAATATATAACTTTCTACAGGACTGAATATAATATCTTTATGTAAAAGTCTGGAGCCTCTGGGGAGTATCCGAGTATTTATAACATTACACAAACCAAAGGTCTCCATCACAGTGTTCATGAAATGCTGGGTTTATCCATCTCCTGGGGCGGGCCTACGGAGGAGTGCTGAAGATTTCCCTGTGAGGGAGCTGCTGGTGAAGATCATGAGTCCTGCTTGATCAATGCGATGAGCTTCAGTCTTCCTGGTGTTTCTTAAATGAAGCCTCTTTCAGTGGGTCAACAGAACTTCTGGCACAGGACAGCTGTGATGAAAGAAAAGGAAGAAGTTTCTCCAAACCTCTGGACCCAGGAAACCCAGCTTGGTCCTGATGGTCTCCCTCACTAGTTTCTCTCCAGGGTGAATGTAGCTGTTGATATAATATGGACTCTATTATTAAATGAAAAGAACAAATTAGACTACACTACTGAAACGTTCTGCTGATGTTTTTAAAGTCTCCATGTTACCAGGCTGTAGAGGGCTCTGGAGATTTAAACAGTTTTAGATCCATTACACTCACAGTCTTATGTTAAAATCTCAAAGGACAGCATTATATTTTTGATATTACAGTTTTTCTCAAATGCTAAAACACATTTCACAAACGTTCCCACCATGTTCCCCAATGTCTAAACACAACACCCTTTTTCTAAAGCTACATAAACACAACCACACCTGCCCACTGCAAAACTCAAACTTTCACACCAAAAGAGCAGCTCGAAGCTTTCAAAAATGTAAACACTATACACATCATTACACACTACAGCAAAACAATTGAAAACACAATGCTCAATTTGTGAGAAGGTTCTTTGTTTCATAACTGCCAATGCATATTTTTCGAAACTATACAGTAACGGATCGTCGTAGATCTCTGCAGACAATTAGGCATTTAGATTTGTGAGTTTCATATGAAGAGTATAAATCTATAGAAAATCCTGCATGTTCATGCACTACTGTAATAAAACTCAATGCAAAAACAGAATCTATTGCACACAACAGTACTCTTGAAAACATGATCAGGGTGTGAAGTTTTTTCATTTACCTTATTCACACCACACACACACCACAATCACTGTGCGGCATCATGTCGCTGAGCTGCATTGGGCCACATCACCTCATCCACATCGCAGGCTATATTGTCTCTTGCCAGGCACTGCGGAAAAACGCCTGGAACGGCGAATCCATCCTTGGAAGGCCTCCGCTGGGATGTCAACACAGGCCTGCTCCATTGCCCTTAGGAGGTTCTCTCTTGTGTATGGTTGTCTGTCATAAACCTTCCATCTCCACGATGAGAAGAACTCCTCTATAGGGTTCAGGAAAGGGGAGTAGGGTGGCAGACAGACGTTCAAAAAGTGATCACTGTTGGTGGTGAACCACTCTCTGATTTGGTTTGTTCTGTGGAGGCGGACATTGTCCCAAATGATCACATAAATGTGATGTGCGGGCCCAGGATGGTGTTGTTGGCGGTCCAGGAGGATGTCTTTTAGCTCCTCTAGGAAGGTGAGGAGACGTTGGGTGTTGTAAGCCTCAAGGACAGCATGGCGGTGGACAAGCCCCTCCGAACCCATGGCCGCACAAATGGTAATATTACCCCCCCGTTGGCCAGGGACCTCAGTGATGGCTCTTTGGCCAATGATGTTACGGCCTCTTTGCCTTTGTTTCTGCAGGTTGAAGCCAGCCTCATCCAGGAAGAGGTACTCATGAGGTCTGGCCATCGCCTCCAACTGTAATATCCTCTGTGAAAATGTAAAAGTGCACAGGTGTTCAGAACAACAGTCAATCAGGTAGCACAGTATTGTCCAGAAGTAATGTAGGCCACTGAGCAACACAGTATATCCACTAACTGTACTGTGAACATGGATGTATACTTACTTGCACATACTCGTAAACGTAGGTCTTTGTGTCGCGCAGAGTTGCGCTCAAAGGGAACCCTATAGACCTGTTTCATCCGCGTCTTTTGGCGCCGGAGAACTCGGTCTATTGTGGCCGAGCTGACATCGTCAATGCTCTCAAAGTTGACATTATCGGTAATGACTTTGTCTCTGATCTCCCGGAGTCTGATGAGGTTGTTCCCACGAACCATATCCACAATGAGGGTTTCTTGTGCCGCTGTGAATATGGCAACCCTCCCACCTCTATGTGGCATTCTTTCAACTCTAAAGAAAGAAACATGTGTTGTCAATTGACATGTGTTACAATACAGTCACAACTGATTTGAAACCAATAGACTACTTTCACAGGTTTGTAAAACTGTATTGTGACAAAGAAAGCAATAGAGTACAATACCTGTTGTGTTCTCTGAATGCCCTGATAATGGTGGCCACGGTGAACCTACTCAGGTTTGGACGGACTCTTAGTCCTGCTTCAGCCATTGTCATGCCATGGACAATGACATGGTCAATGTGTCTGTGAAGGTTCTCAGTCATCCAGGTCATCGTAGTCAAGGAGTTTGCAAAGAAAAGCGTCTGGACTTCTTTAAGTTGCTTGAAGACGTTTCACCTCTCATCCGAGAAGCTTCTTCAGTTCTAAGGTCAAATGGCCGAGAGTCCCAGATTTAAACCCAGTGGGAGTATCCCCCCAAGGAGGGACAAAGGACCCCTGGTGATCCTCTAATCACATGCGCCAAGGTGTAAACGCGGGTGTGGGACCTAATCAGCCAGGGTTTGGGTGAGCTCATTGTGAAACCTGGCCCCACCTTGTCATGTGAATTCCTGAGGTCAGATGGCCCAGGATGTGAGTGGGCGTTAAGGCGTCTGGGAGGGAACTCAAAACTGGATTATAGATGGCAGACAGTTGGTGTCGTAAACCACCGCCTCTGTTCAAAGATGGTCGCTCACAGTGGACATAGATGGCCTCTTTCACTCCTCTTTCAAACCATCTGTCCTCTCTGTCCAATATGTGAACATTGGCATCCTCGAAAGAGTGACCTTTATCCTTAAGATGCAGATGGACTGCTGTGGCTGTTTGGTCTCTCCAAGAGACCAAACAGCCACTTCACAAGCGTATGGCACAACATAGAAGAGCCACCTCCACAGGACAAGACTCAGCAGTCCATCTGCATCTTAAGGATAAAGGTCACTCTTTCGAGGATGCCAATGTTCACATTTTGGACAGAGAGGACAGATGGTTTGAAAGAGGAGTGAAAGAGGCCATCTATGTCCACTGTGAGCGACCATCTTTGAACAGAGGCGGTGGTTTACTGACACCAACTGTCTGCCATCTATAATCCAGTTTTGAGATCCCTCCCAGACGCCTTAACGCCCACTCACATCCTGGGCCATCTGACCTCAGGAATTCACATGACAAGGTGGGGCCAGGTTTCCCAATGAGCTCACCCGAAACCCTGGCTGATTAGGTCCCACACCCGCTTACACCTTGGCGCATGTGATTAGAGGATCACCAGGGGTCCTTTGTCCCTCCTTGGGGGATACTCCCACTGGGTTTAAATCTGGGACTCTCGGCCATTTGACCTTAGAACTGAAGAAGCTTCTCGGATGAGAGGTGAAACGTCTTCAAGCAACTAAAGAAGTCCAGACGCTTTTCTTTGCAAACTCCTTTGACGACATGGTCAATGATTGTTGCTCGCATCTCGTCCGTAATGACGGTGCGAGGTTGTCTTGCCCTCCCTCCTGGACCTTCTCCTCTCCCATGTTGGCCGCCTCCTCTTCCTCGTTGGCCTGCTCCTCTTCCTCCTCTCATTTGAACTCCTCTTCCTCGTTGGCCTGCTCCTCTTCTTCCAGGGCCAGCTCTTCTCCCTCCTCTGCATCGAATTCCTCTTCCCCTCACTCTGCCTTCATCCATTGTGTTTCTTTGGAATCTTCGTCAAACTGTGCACTCTGAACTTGCTTTTATACATGTGGTCACAGCATTAGCAACAGGTGTCTTCAATTTTGAGTGGTTGTGTGTAATGAATGACGCCAGGTGTTTTCATTGTGTTCAACTATTGCTGACTGTGGCAAGCATGTTGCATCACATGAGCTTTCATTTGAGAATATGAGCAGAGTTCTTTTGCGAAAATGTGTTTTAGCAAGGAAAGATGTGGTTAGATTTATGACAATGGAGGATTGTGTTCTGTGAATTGTGTCTTCATGTGACATGTGTTTATGATATTGGTAAGTGATGGCAAGATTTGGTAAATGTGTTTAGACAACTGGTCATTTGGTTTAGAGGATTGGCTTTTGTGTTTTAGCATTTGAGAAAAACTGTAACAGTAACTCTGGGCCTCTGTAGAGTGTGCAGCTGATCTCATCGCTGTCTAAAATGGATAAAAAAAAAACATAAGTGTTGAAGACTATTAAGAGTAGCAGGAGTGTAGCATCGCTAACTAGCTAGCAACAAGCCTCCAACACAGTGCGTATGCTAGCGGCTAATCTAGCAAACGAATTAACAACAGAGTGATTTTAGAACTATAAGATGATAAGCTGTGTGTCTTTTTTATAACAGTGACATGGTTGTATTTACCTTAATTAAACAAGTTGTCAGTCGTGGTAAACCAGCAAAAAACCTCGAGCAGCCGGGCTACGTAAAAAGTGTAGGGGGGCGTGTTTGCGGTCACGTCCAGCGGGTGTGTGGGCGGGAGCATTACACAGTCGCTCCAGCTCAAGTCACTACTGCGCAGACGCTGGCTCCAAATTTGCAAGATGGCAGCCTCCACAAGCGGGTATTTTGGCTTCATTTGTGCACAGTGGTAGGGAGGCGGGGTCGCGTCGTCCATGTTTTCTACAGTCAATGCACACGACACGAGACAGCTGACAGGCGCTAACGCTAAGCTAGCCAAGAACCCAGAGTGACGTTAAAGCTGAGTAAACACTGACCCCAGACCAGCACCGTGATAAAGTGAGCTGCTGCTGCTGAACTTGAACAGGTAACAAAGTGATGAGCAGTCAGGCTGCAGGTTTCTACCTGTTCATGTTTCTACAGTAGAATCACTTTGAAGTGTCTTTGTGCTGTTTCATCTTTGATTTGTGTTCATAAACACTCAGAGAAACATCACGTGACCTCATCAGGATCTGTGTTGGTGTGTGGGCTGTCCTCAGCTTTATGTTGTTACATGCAGAGGCGGAGCCAGACATTTGAAACACCGGGGCTTAGCCCTAACGGGTAGTATGCATGTGGGATTTTTTTTTTGGGGGGGGGGGCTAGAAATGACTGAAAGATTAATTGGCTCTGTTTTGAGTTTTGTTCAAAAAAGAATGAGTTCATATAGGGAAAAATATATATCACATATGCAGGACACCTTAAACTAGTTTTTTAATTAAGCAGCAAGGCAGAACAAAATCAGGGCTGTATCAAGACACAGGGACTAAACCCCAATTCAACCAGACCCAGAACTGATCTGGAATTAAAACAGGACTACAACAGTTCAAAATCAGGACTACTTAGGACTTAACCAAGACAGAACCAGAATCAGAACTAGATGATAGTAGCACTAAAAATCATCATAGACCTGCACTACACTTATTTTTTAATTCTACCAAAGTACACTATTTAGATTCAGAAAAGTTTATATAATTATTTAGCCTTGTTGTGCAAACAAGCCTGCATAACTTAATAAATATATAACTTGAAAAATAACAAACCTAAAAAGAAACACTAGGTACGAGATACATATGATACGGTGATACTTTTGGTAAACAACCATTTGACTAACATGTGTGTCTCACCTGCTCTTGTTCCATCTCTGTTCTGTCCTCATTCTCCATCTCCCTCTCTGTTCCTCTCTCTCTCTCTCCCTCTCTGTTCCTCTCTCTCTCTCTCTCTCCCTCTCTGTTCCTCTCTCTCCCTCTTTGTGCTGACAATCATCAAATATACAGTGGAAACCAGATATTTACATACTCTTCAGATAAAAACACAAACACTTTTTTAATTGTAACATCAAATCAGACTAAATGTTTATTTTTTTTTTAGATTGATAAATATAAAAACATATGTGTTAACTTTAAGAGTAAAGAGAGAACTATCTGTATTTCTTTCTTATAAATGGCACCAAATTGTATTCAGAATTG